>NC_141038.1:43222500-43302500 GCF_052040795.2 Danio rerio | reverse complement strand
CTCTTTATACACATGCTGATTTTACACTGATTAGCACTGGTTTGTTTTCTTCTGGTGGATTTCATAGATACACCTTTGGTTCTATTATCATAAATATTTTGTAGTATTATTGCCTCCAGTACCCAGACTTAGATAACAGACATCTCTACTGCCAGACCTCATGGAAATAAAGTTCTTTCAGCGATTAGTCCAGATATCTTCAACCTTTCACCTGAAGACCTTCTGTCCTACAGAGTTCGAACACACTAATCAAACACACTTGAACCAGCTAATCAAATTCTTCAGGGTCGCTTGCAGATAATAGATTGGTGTGCTGGAGGAGCAGCTTGGACATAAACTTTGCAGGACAGTCTACAGCAAGGTTGAGAACTTCTGGATTTATCACATGACATTTACAGATCAGATTATTGACTTTGCATGGTTGGCAGATTTCAAAACACATACTTCCAGGTCAACCTTTATAAATGAACAAATAACTTTAAGGTATTATTAAGTTGCAAATTAGGGGGCTCTCACATCTGTGTTTAAGTTCATTTTGATCCCGACCAAGGGCAACCAATCATACATTGCAGCATTTTTTTTTGTCTTTATTTGTGTCCTTTTCATAACACACTGATCGCTTTGGTTCGAACCAATTGAAAAGGACCAAAATGCAGTCTTGTGACAAAATCCACATCATTGACCAGATGTATTCCCTAAACTCCTTTTCGATTTGTCAGAATTAACGTACGGGAAAATGCCAATGGAACCCCTGCAAGAAAACAAAATCGGCACACACAAAATGACGCTTGTTAACATGGAGGGATGACTCTGATTGTATCCCTGGTCATATTATACTAGATAGTTTGCATGAATTACTTTAAACAAACTATACATTTTGAGAATGTGGCTGTGTCTGGAAAACTATGATTTAATGTATTGCAAACAGCAAGGCACATGACAAGTAATTTCAGGAGGAGGAGTTAATTAATTTAGCTAAACTGCGACATGGTCATCTCCAGGAAATATTAGCAATGATCCATCAGCTAACGTTTTCTTCCTTCTCTCTCTCTGTTTAAAATCGTTGGTAAAGTTCTGTCAACAAATATTTTACCCTCACATCCCATAATGCACATTGCAGTCCACTTTCGGTTTTAGGTCCACTTTCGGTGCGCACTGAAGTGCAATTGCTACATTCATACCTGTCCAATTGAACCACACCAAAAGGTAAAATTAACTCTAGTGCAATTCAACCAAACTAAATAAGGCAAGAGTGAAAACACCCTAACGCCATAATCACATGGCCTGGCCCTTTAGTACAACTGCTTGACTGTCACCAAAGTTGCTTCTATTGACCGTATTCTAAAATGCGGGAGAAATTACTAAGAATAAACAGCAGAAAACGTTCAAACTACTTGCTCTACAAACAAGAGTGTCTGTGACTATACATAAAAAAAAATAATAGTATAAGAAAATATCAGTTTGCAACATCAGCAGTTTTAAACATCTAAAAATAAATGGAAGTGAATAAGACTGGAAGTCTCGAGCCAAATAGATTCAAATGGCTGCACCCGCTCGTACACAAAGAATAAGGTCAATACCCTCAATCACTAGTCTCCTACAACAGAATGAACAGGAACTGATGATGTTTTTTGCTAGTTGATACTGTAAATCTCTCAGACTGATTCGATTTTCTTGGTCAGAACTAGTGATATTTCACACTTTGTGAGTTACTTAGGGCCAGATGGAATCTGCGGACGTTTTTTGGGGTTTCTGCTGAGAATTTTGGTAAAATTCTGCGGATTTCTGGTACATTATTTTGGAAGTAACCAAGACTTTAATATGTGAAAAATATATAATGTTTTTAACTTTTATTTAATGTTTAAAATGAAAATCCAATTAGATATATATCATATAATATAACTAAAAGACAGAAAATATTACCGCACAAACTGCATTGTACATAAATCAGATGAACATTTACATATTAGTCAATAATATCACTGTAATTTATTTCAAAACGGAACAAATATAGATTTACACACATTTACAAGTAAATAAACAGATTTAATGATGGGCTAAAAATCTGCAAACTTTTGCGTAAAATCGGCAAAATTCTGCACACGCAGATTCCGTGTGGGACTACCTATTAGTAATGAAACAACGTACTTTGATTTCTGTCATGTACACAAATGTTAATTTAACAATACATTAATTTATTAATTCATTAATTTTCCATAATTTATCTACAGTCACCACAACAAAAATTAACCACTAACTACTTTAACATAGGTTTTATACAGCAGATGCCCTTCCAGCCTCAACCCAGTAATGGGAAACAGCCGTACACTCTCTTATTCACACACACTCATACACTATGGCCAATTTTAGTTGATCCAATTCACTTATACCGCATGTCCTTAGACTCCACACAGAAATGCCAACTGGCCCAGCCGGGACTCGAACAAGTGACCTTCTTGCTGTGAAGCGATAGTGCTAGCCGCTGTGCCACCATACCACCATAATTACATAAATTATATTTTAAAGTGCAATGTGTATTCTTTAGCCGCTGAGTGTACACCGGTTGTACACATGTTATTGATGTGCATTGTGGGATCGATTGAGTGCTCTTCAGAATGTCCACCACTACAAATGGCTGCTTCCTCAAATAGTGCACTATTAAGAAGTATAGGGGGCGACTTCTGAAACTGCTTTTTACCTTATTTACTAAAACATCCTCAAACCTCAGGGTGGGTTACAGGATGAAGTGGGGGGCTGGCATAGGCTCGGATTTGGGGGTGGGTGAGGAGATGTTTGGCAGTTGAAAAAAAAGAAAGGGCACTTGCCTAGGGCACAGAGGCGAATCAACCCACCTCCACTAAGAAAAATCATACATAAGGGGGCAAATGAAACATTAGAAAGTGTGAATCTGGAAGACATGCACGCAAGTCCCAGCTGACAAACAAAACAAGCTGTGAAAGAAAGAGATGAAGAGGATACGGCGGGGTGAAAAAGGCAGGAAGCTTCCTCTCTGTTCAGAGAAAGCGTGTAGGCTTCAGAACCTACAGAAACACGAATAGATGGCCGCAAGCAATCGAGTATGCTAATCGTTCACAACTAAGAGTCAAACTTTGAGTGGGTCAGGATCTTTACCTTCCACATACAAGCATACAGTCATCTTGTTATCTTTACTATGCATTTGCATTGTAAATGAATAGCAATTTCTGCATGAATAAATCTTTTAGAGAGTGCAAATATAACTGTTTTGTTCCTCAGTTTGTGGCTTAAAATGCACACAGGGAAGAACAGGAAAAAGATGGGTATGTTCTGCAAATCTGCACATGCTCTCAACAATAGCGGAGAGGTAAAGAAATAGAGCGGGAGTGAGAAAGAGAGTGATACCGAGGGAATAAACATTGACTTCCTTTGAACATGTTCCTGCTTTATATTTCCCTCAGCTGGGGGAGTCTAGGGACCTGAGCTGGATCATTCTGGACTTGCTGATTCACTCAGCTTCTGTACATACTGACATGCTGCTTTTATATTGGACTTACAGTGACCCAAATTAGTCCAAACCTGTCTGTGGCTCTCTGGGATGGGTCAACTGAGCTACCCGGCTACACTCAGCCCAGGCACAATGTAAGTGTCATGTTTTATTTATCACATGTGAATGTGGTTGGGTGGGGTCTCTGCTCATGGGCAATATGGTTGCTGCCCGCTTCAGCCAAGCCCTGGCAAACAAAACAAAGACACACACACACACACACAATAATTGGGATTGAATGGAGAAAACAAAAGAAAGTATGCAGTTGCATTGCAGATATTCAGTTTATTTTAAGATTATTGCCTGTTTGAAAATTAGTTTCAGTGATTTCAGAGATAACTTTCAAAACATTGGAGGCCGTTCAGCCTTTATCTTTACATTTATGTATTAAGCGGATGTCCTTATCCAAAGCGCCTTACACCTATGAACAGTAGGCTACCCAAAGACTGGATTGGGGTTTGGTGCCTTGCTCAGGGGAATTTGGATTCCAAGTCAAACTCTCAAACCATTAGACTATGGCTGCCTCTTATTTGTTTGACATGAGAACTCCTCTGACAGATGCTTATTCAGGAGTATGATGGAGGTCTGTATAGTGGTCTTAGGCTATTGTGATTTGTCATTGTTTAAAGCTTGGTCAGATCACACAATTTTGTCATGATTTTGGCACAATTTCCTTGACGTAGGATGACGTGGGGAGTCGTAAACGACAAATGGGCGTCGTGACACAATATTCAATCGACAACCGATACCTTGTCTGCGACGCCTCTTTATATCATTGCAGAAAGTCTGGCATGTTAATGTTTTTTTTTTCAATCTTCCCGACGAAAAATCATGAAAACTACTTTCTCTAAAATATTTAAGTGTTTCAAACTATTTTATTTGACAGACTGGAACAAATATGCAGACATCTGCATTCTCACAAGGAGTTTCTGAGTTCTTTTAGCCTTCCAACAGAGTTTGTTCTTCCGAGATAATCTGGAAACACGTTTAGTGCTGCAAATACACCGTAAAAGCACATTGAATAGGTTTTGTATATTCAAATTACTTGATAAAACTAATTAAATTGAAACTCAATGGCAATGGAAGATTTTGTCATTAAAAATGAAAACAGTTTGGTGCGAGTTTCTCTGAAACTATGAATATTTTACTTCAATTTTATTTAGGCTAGATCTTATTTCATTTAACAAACCAGTTTGTGCTTTGACACTGAAGCTCATAGCAGACTTGATTTGAAGCACATCATCTCAGATGTAATTCATTATTCTTTTTTATCTTTTACTAGATATCTGACTAACAAAAATACATTAAGATACAAATTAAACCAAACGAAGTTCATTTCAAAAAGATGTTTTTTTTTTTTTAAGAAAAATATACGAATTATTTTTTGTTTGTGCCCATCCACTACTCAACTGTGCAGTCATGATTTGTTTTGCTCCGTAAAATAAGTATTAAAATAATACTTCACTGTGATTGTTGTATCACAAACCTCTGTCATATTTTTGCTAATTATTTTAATATGTCATTATTTTGTCTTGAGCATCTGATATTTCTTTGGTGCTAAATATGCCTTCATTTTCTGTCTCACTCGTGGCAAGTGCAGGCATAGTGTTTAATAAGCAAACTATGGCTGGAAAATATACATTTAGATTTAAAAGGAAATATCCTAATTTAAAAAAACAAAAATATATGTTTGATCCCATCAATGCCATAACGAATGGCCTTAAATAATGTATTCTAGTTGTCAGCAAGCATAAGTGTTTGAGATAAATATAACGTAAAAAAAAAAAAACAAAACATTAAAATTAATAAGATAAGAAATATTGTAAAGCAATAAGCAAAACTTGTGACTGCTTTGGGAAATAACGCTCGTTGTAGACATCACGGGATGACTGATTCTTGAATGAAGGAACGTGTTGTCTGACACATTTGTTACCTAAAGTCAAGATTTTATCAAGACAAAAATGCAAAATCTGATATAGTGACAAAATCTTGTTATCTGACTGGGGATTTAGTTATATCTACAGGCAATAATTGTTCACAGACATCAGTTATTTACTCAAGAGCAAATAGATTTGACTGCATAAAAACTTGGCAATCATTCCTTGGACTGATTGACTTGGCATCTTTATACGGATGTTTGTTATCTATTATTGTTCAAGAAAAAAAATAAAATCGCATTTGTTATAAATTTCAGTAATATGAAAAAATGCTTTGTAGTAACAAACAATTATATAAATGCAGTATCACACAAGTAGCTCTTTGAAATGATTATGCATCAGCCACTGCTGATATATGCATGCATTACAGCAGTGCTGATATACAGCCATATCACAGAGCTACTTGTGTGATGTTGCTTGTATATATACACTTTATCTTTCTTCTTGTTGTTCTGTAGAACAGATCAGCTAAATTAAACATGGATCAATTTTTTCTCTACTGGAAAACTTAAAAAAAAAAGGATGCAGAGTAAATAGATTTGTACACATTTAAACCTGTTGTTTTTGCTCTACTTTTACTTCAAAGTGTCATTCTCTTGCTCTAGCAAAGTTATTTGTTCGCCATCACAAAACATAATTTGGTCAAACCAATTAAGCCCTTTGAATTGAATTAAGAGAGCTGGAAGATACATCAGCCTTTCCACATAGATTTACTAATGAGCTGAAATGATTTGGCGGTGGAATATTTCCCACTACATTTCACCTTTAATTCAGTAATTGGTGCTGAGATGCATGGGCATGGCGAGGGCATGGCTGGCGTGCTGTGTCCAGTTTGGAGTGCTAAAGTGCATCCCTGCAGCTAGAGTCTCAAACACATGCTGGGGCTTTATGAGTCTTATTAATTATTTAGCATTTAGTATTATTCAGCATTGACTATTAACCACATGCATTACCAAGAAGAGCCTCATACAAATATTGCGCCCACAAGTTACAAGCTAATTACTTCCTGCCCCATGCAAAAATTATTTAATCATTGTTCTGACCTCACTGGCATTTTTATATTGTTTAATGAAGTTAATATACCCAGAAAAATACCCAGCAGGCACATAACATCAAAGGATGTTAATAATAGGTTGTGGTGTCACGGATTCAATGTCTAGCCAGCGTCCAAGTACAATGTTGTTTTGACGTCCGATAATGACATCAAATGATGTTGATATTTGGTTGATTTTAGGTTGTGTTGGAAAGTGACCAAAATCCAACGTTGCGCAAACATCCTAAACCAACGTCAAATACTGAAATTTATTCGTCAGGTATGGCAACCGCAATCCAACATCTGATAGACGTTATAGTGAAAACTTCCACACAACGTCAAGCTGTAACATCATTAGACATTGATATTTCCTTTATTTTAGGTTGTGTGGAAGGTGACCAAGATCCAACGTCAAGCCAACATCTAAAACCAATGTCATATTGACGTCAAAAACTGACATTTATTCGTCAGGTATGGCAACCACAATCCAACATCTGATAAACGTCACATAGTGGTAACGTCCACACAACGTCAAGCTGTAACATCCTTAGATGTAAATATTTGGTTGATTTTAGGTTGGACGTTGGATATTGATGTCGGCCTGACTTTGGATTCTGATGTCACCCCAATTTTTATTTCCAAACAAATTGCAATGTCCTCTGACATTGGGGTACAACATCAATATGACGTTTTGTTGACATACTGTGCCTCCTGGGTAAGTTTAAATGACTTACAGTTTTGCTTCTGAAGAAAACGTGATTGTATTAAAAAATGACTAAAGTCAATGACTAATCAAAAAGAGATTTTGTTCAGTTTGGTCTGTAAACAAGAAGATTTGCAGATTCATTAAAATATCAAGTGTGTGTTCAGCCAGTCCTGTAAACATGAGCTTACATCACACCAGAACAAAGCGTCAATCAATACAAACCTTCAGCCAATCTGAAGGATAGTTACCTTGCATGTGACATGCAGTTGCAGACAACTGTCTCCCCCTATAGTTTATATTCTACCAGCCCCCTAAAACCAATCCTGACCTAATCACCTCAAACATCTGCTATCATACAGCAAGCGCACATCTAGACAGACTTTCAAACAGCAGAAAGGAGAACTGCGAGGGAACAGGGACGTCTGAAGTGTCTCTTACGCACACACGGATTAAACAAAAGCATCAAAAGACACCAGGGGACTTACGTTCTGTCGGGTTTCTGCAGGACACACACGCGAGGAGAGACGGAGAGAGAGTGTGCACCTCCATAAGCTGGACAGTCACTCGCTCAGACTGAAGGACAGTGGTCCACATGCACACTCGCTGTCATACACGCAGCTGCGAGGCAGAGTGTGTGTGTGCGAGCGCAGAGAGAGTCAATGCCACACACACACACACACACCCTTGTCTGGTAAACTCTTGGGAGTTGAGCACACGCGCACACACACCCGGTTAAGCCAGACTGCAGCAGTGGTTCTGACAAAGCCAGGTTGTGGGAGCAGGTTCGGGATGACAGCCAGAGGGGAAGTTGTGTGGTTGAGGTTGATAAGACTGCTCAGCTGTGGCAGACAAAAGGAATAATGTGAGGCTAATTGATCACTTGCTCCCTCTGCGCTTTATTTGTTCCTTAGAAAAACAGACGCGCGTGGCAGGATATGAATCAATACAGTGTGGCGATATATATCGTAGTGGTTAGCCGACACAGACGATTAGATTTCTCTTCCCATTTCCCTTGAGCACCACAGCACTTTAGTATAGTTTATTTTGGACCAGTGACATGGTGACACAGTGGTCAGCACCATCACCTCACAGCAAGAAGATTGCTGGTTTGAGCCCCGGCTGGGCCAGTTGGCGTTTCTTTGTGGAGTTTGCGTGTTCTTCCCGGGTTTGCTTGGGTTTCCTCCGGGTGCTTCGGTTTCCCCCACAATCCATGTGTGAGTGTATGGGTGTTTCCCAGTACTGGGTTGGAGATGGAAGGGCATGCGCTCTGTAAAACATATGATGGATAAGTTGCCAGTTCAATACGCAGTGGTGACCCCTGATTAATAAATGGACTAAGAAAAATAGAAGAAGCAAAAAAAAGGGCTGAAGGAAAATGAATGAATGAATGAATGAATGAATGAATGATATCAACCTTGAGTAATGGTTCTCCATCTTGTCCTCATGACCCCCCACTCTTCAAATGTTGTATGTTTCTCTTACCCCTTTTGTTTCATTTAGACTGTAAAGGGCATGCCAAGTTGACATTGAAAAACATTTTGTCCGGAGTATGAAAAAACATGAATGAATTAATGAATGGTGCAGTGCCAAAGTACAACAAGGCTATGTTTATGCAGGAACGATTTAGATGAAAACAGATAAGTTTTGCCCTTGCAAGGTTTACATTTACATGACAATGTTTTCAAAAGATCCAAGTTAACACATATCTGCAAAAATGGCCAAAAAATATGTATTAAGGTTGTCAGGCCAGTATTTGGCTCTGTCACATTGTTGGTAAACAGTACCTGTAAGAAAGAGATGATGAGCCATCTGCAGCTCAGAAATGTAGCTTTTAGTGCTAGTTCTACCAGCAAAACAATGTCACTTCGCTCATCAAAATCAGTTCCAACTAATAGCCACGAGACACAATGATTACCTAATGTGACAGCACTTATCACAATCAGTTCCAACCATTAGCCACGAAACTCTAGGAATACATTTGGATGCAGATATTGATGCAGACATTCACCCACCATCCTCCCCACCACCACCATGTGGGCCTTGTCCAGGGGGGGAGCTTCATCCCTGCCTTTGTCCTCGGAAGCCATAGCTGGATCTACAAACTTTCAACTTAAGCTATGGAGGGGGTCTTGTTTCGGTAAATCATACTTTTTGTCAAACGATAGTGATTAGATAAATGTAATTCAATATCATATTTATTTTTTGTTTTTTTATATTCATATTTATCTCCCTGGTCTTTTTTGTAGAACTTTTGTGTATTTAGAATTTGTCATGCAAGTAATATGTGTGTTTTCCACTACAGGGTTGTGGTTGGAAGAGCATCTGCTGTGTAAAACAAATGCCGGAATAGTTGAGGTTAATTCCGCTGTGGCAACCCCTGATAAATAAGGGACTAAGTTGGCTGGTTAGTCAATTTGTTGGAATGTGAGGTAATCCTACACTTTGCTTATGAAATCGCAAGCAAACATGAGCAACAATAACAATACCAAGTACTCCGCCATTGTTGTGCATTTGTTCATGCCCAGCAGGCACACAACATCATACGATGTTATTATTAGGTTAGATTTGGGTCATGATGCCAGGTGACCAAAATTCAAGGTCTAGCAAGCGTCTAAGAACAAAGCTATTTGAATGTCCAAAACTGACATCAAATGACGTTTATATTTGGTTGATTTTAGGTTGTTTTGTAAAGTGACTAAAAGTCCAACATTGAGCCAACATCTTAAACCAACATCATATTGATATCAAATACTGACATTTATTCGTATGTTACATTGGGGTACAAAGTCAAACTGACGTCATATTGACGTCCTGTGCGTGCTGGGTGGTTGCCTCAAATCTATACTGCACTGAACACGCACCACGCATGCGCATGATGTCACCAGTTTTATCTATTCTCGTTTGAGGTGTAATACACAGACATGACAACAGTGCCAATTTCAAAAACTTCCACTTTAACCAGTTTCCTTTTTATGCATCCCAAAAACGATGTTTTCCTGTAAACCAACAGTCGTTTAGGTGTACAAAAAAAACTGGCTGAAAACAATATCATGTAAATGTCTCCTAAGGTGTGGCAAACATTCCTAAAAGAAGTTTGTGGTGGCATTATTGGTGATGTTATATTGTTCTGAATTTCAATTTTTGAATTTCAAATAATCTGAGAATTTTAGTAGGAGCATAATGAGTCCAGGTGTGAAATTGTCATTCAGAGCTCACCATGCAGAGATCTGAGAAAGACAGCGAGAGTGAATGCACAATTCTAAACTTTTCCTCATTGTCTCCTGGCTGTTCTTGAGCTGTGAAACACAATAAGCCCATGCTGACAGTTTGAAGACAATCAGACACTCAGTCGATACTTGCGGCATGGGCAGGCGACCAGACTGAGAACGCAGACGGCCCTGGGGGTACTGTCTCGGCACACACTCTTGCACACTTGCTGCGACCCATCCCCCATTTTTCCTGCTGGCTTTTGGGAGCACATGCACGCCTCTGCACAGTCAGATAAGCTGTCCTGAAAGGTCATTAAAGGTCAGCATGGTGCAGAAATCATTTGTGCAGTACGGTATGGGTCATTAGAAGATGCTAGTCCAGGGGTGTCCAATCGTGTTCCTGGAGGGTCACTATCCTGCTGACTTTTCTTGGAAGTTTAACCAGAGTACCTTTCTTACTTTAGACAGGTGTGTTTAATTAGATCCGGAGCTAAACTCTAATGAAAAAGAGTCCTGTGGGAATAGAGTTGGTCAGGTGACAGAATGCTCTATAGACATCATAACTCTGGTTCTGGAGGGCTTGCAAAGGTTAGCCCCATGTCTAATCAAAAACATCCAAACAATCTAGCCTGTGTCTTCATGGTTGCTTAAAAATAACATGCACATGTTTTAAGGTTGAAACTAAACTGCATAACAGTGACGATTAGGGGTGCGAATCTGCACAAACTTCATAATACGATTCGATTAGGATTTTAAGAATCTCTGTCCAAATACATCTTTACAACTTTTCATTTTATAAAATCTGTATATTCAAGGTTGAAAAAAAGCTTACATTTATAACGTTTATTATTTTCAAAAAATAAAACCATTTTTTATTTAATTGTTCATAACCTTTTAACAAGAAATGTATATTCAAGAGTTCACCCTTAGCTGAGGATTGATACTAAAGCATATTTGGCATGTTGTCCCGTAAGAGAGCCCTGAGCTTAAAACATCCTTGAGCCTGGGGCTCCTTCTTGATAGAAGAGTGAGCAGGGAGTTTGAACTAGGGTAGATCTCAAGAACTCCCCCTCTTATAAATGGCAAATTATGAATTGCAATGGAAATAAACTGGTAACTCATATAGTGCCAAACCGGTTTGATCAATTCATCCGTCGGATGTCTTTGGACTGTGGGAGGAAACCCATGGAGAAAGCCATGTGAGAATGGGGAGAACATGTAAACTCTGGACAGAATTGTCGGCTGGCCTGGTAAGGACTTAAACCAGTGACATTTTTGTTATCAGGCAACAATGCTAACCACTGGGCCAACATGCCACCCTGTCTAGAAAGGGAGGAGAAGTAGGGGTGGAAGGTGGGATTCTTTAAATTGAAGATACTGAGATAAGAAATTCTGGTTATTTATGGTTAGTTAGTTAATACATGATCCACCAATCAGTCAATTTCTGATGCTGGACCAGCTATGTTCAATCTAGCCGGATCTCATGAGAAAACGCAAGTATTTTACGTTTTGTCAGTTTAGTGGCTAATTCGTGCAAATTTAAATGAGTTCAGTCGTTCAAAATTGTACTATTTTAAAAAAAGAAAGCATGACACCTAACCCCACTCCTAAACCCAACAGTCATTGGCGGATGAGCAAATCATACTCAATTGTACGAACTAGATCGTACAAATTCATACGAATTGGCCACTAAATCAAAAAAAAAAAAGTTACAAATTGCCGTGTGATTGTGTTGGTTCAATCATAAGTATGCATTCCTCTCTCAAAATTAGTGTATAAATAAACCACATAAATGACAAAAAATGCCCTTTAATGATGAGAAATAGTATACGCTGATCTGTATTTAAAAAAAATAAATGTTAATAATTAAAATAGTAGATAATATAAACACACATTTGACCTCCCGTATAGCGGTTCAGTTTAGTTTTTAGTTTAGCTCCAACCACCTCCAGCTCACATATTATTAATAGTCCATAGTAGTCTTAAACAACTTGATTAGTTAGATCAGCTGTGTTTGATTAGGATTGGAGCAAAACTGTGCAGAGCTTCGGCCCTCCAGGCATTGAGTTTGAGACTTATGTTTTAGAACGAGTGCACATTCTAAATTCTCAAAGTTTAGCCCCACCCCTAGGTTTACACTGACCTTACAAAGGTTTTCGCATTTACTTGAAGCTTCTTATGGTTTTGTGTGAAAGCACACAAAAATGTCCAACATCAATATATAGGTATCTATACAAGTATGTGAATGCATACTCTTCATTAGTTATATTTGATTTCACACATTGATGCATTCAAATTCAGAACTGGCAATGCAAGTATTACCAATTTCAGTCAAGCCACAAGGAACCCATTTTCAGACAAACTCAAAAACCAAGGCTGTTCAATTCAGTTCCTGCAGGGTCATGACATGAAGAGTTTAGTTTCAATCAAACACACCTGCCTGGAATAATCAAGCAATCCTGAAAATCTTGATTAGTTGTTTCTATGATTAATCAGAGTTGAAACTAAGCTCTACAGGTCATGGCCTGAAGAATGGAATTGTACAACCTCAACTGCTGCCTTTTCCTTTTAACAGGTTTAAAGAGAATCTCGCTGAGGAAAAAAAAAAAAAACATTCACCAAAGTTAGCAACTATTAGTTTCAATAACTATCCGTGTCAATGTTTTACAAGTTTATTCATTAATTTTCCTTCGGCGTAGTCCTTTATTTATCATTGTGGCATATGTTTTACATGGCGGATGCCCTTGCAGCTGCAACCGAGCATGGGGAAACACCCATTCAAACACACACTCATACACTATGGCTAGTTTTGTTTACCCAATTCATGTCTTTGGACTGTGGGGAAACCTGGATCACCTGGAGGAAACCTACATGAACACAGAAAGAACGCGCAAACTCCACACAGAAATGCCCAGCCGGGACATGAACCAACAACCTTCTTGCTGCGAGGTGGCAGTGCTAACCGCTGAGCCACTATGCCACCCTATTTTACAAGTTAGTTTGCATAATTTGTTGTATACATTTGCGCTACCTAAATAAACAGAAGAAATGTCAATAGAGTAAAATAATGTAAACTATGCTTGCCAAGCCATTTCTTCTGAAGCCAAACCTTGTCTACAGTTTGCCACCACTTTCAATTCTATTGACCTCCATTTGTAAGCATGCAAATCTGGGCTACAGGAAACACAAATCATTGCAAATGTGGTTGTGTTCAGAATTGATAAACTGCAAAAATCATCTCATGTTATATGTGAGCAACAGTGTTTTGATGAACCTCAGCATGATCTCCTACAAGAAAATAATACTATACAGACCCCCTAGTTTTTCCCCTTAAATACAGTATACACATACACACATATATGATACCTTATATCTTCTTTACCATATTAGGTTGCCTACTATGTTAGTTGAGCATTCTGACACAATGACACAAGTCATAAAAATAAAGCTGCTTTAATTTGGTCTTCTCTCAAGACAGGATCTAAAACAATAGGGATTAAAGCCAAAGGAAGGTTGTATAACTCTTATTTTTATCCATGATTTTACTTTCTCTTTTTTAGATTTCACTTCCTAGAGCATCTGACATAATGTACCTTACTCAGAACATGCATTAGTGCTTCCTCTTCCATAATATACCTAAAACACGGATTGCCGTAAAAATTGTTAATGGCAGGGAAGTTCCATTTAAGACCATAATAGGTCACCAGCCATACATGTAAAGAAAAAATAATGTCCTTTCGTCAGTCATGTCCACCAGCCGTCATTTTTGAATCAATCTCCATCCTTGTAAGCTGCGTGCTTTTTTTGTCTGTTCCATTGTTCCATTTGTTAGATGTTTGCTCACACTTTGTTTTGCAGTCTGAAGCCTGCCATGTTTTTCACTTGATTTGCACCACAGGATGTGTTTTAAAGTTAAATTAGTTGCTAAATGAAATAAATCCAATTTGATTATATGGTTTGGAATAGGATGTTTTATTAGATTATTTAATTTTTGCTATTATTTTGCCTTTAAATAAAAATTTTTGCAGAATCGCAAAAAGGTGACTTTTTGTTGAATTTGTGTTGGATTCTGTAATAGCAAAATCGTGAAAAACTAGAGGGTCTGAAAAGTCATATAAAACAAACTTAAATAAATTTAATTATATATTTTGGAATTAGATGTTTTATGAGATTATTTATATTTTTGCAATTATTTTGCGTTTAAATTAAGAATTTTGCAGGATCACAAAAACTTTTTTTTTTAAGTTTGTGTTTGATTCAGCGATCTGACTAAAGTAATATATAGTAAATACTATAATGTGTTATAATGTTATAGTATAATGTTTTTAATACTATAGTAACATACTTTAATTATTCTATTGTGGTAATTAACTGGTTTCTGTGGTGATATAACACTAAAAACATAAACAGTCCAATACTGTATTTTCTACAAATATGTACCCCACAGTTTAAAACTGGATAAACTAAAGCAGTGTTTCCCAACCCTGTTCCTAAAGGCACACCAAGAGCACACATTTTCAACCTCTTCCAAATCAAACACACCTAAATCAACTCATCAGAACATTAGAAGAGACTTCAAAACCTGAAATGAATAAGTCAGATAAAGGAGACATCTGAAATATATACTGTTGGTGTGCCTCCAGTAACAGGGTTGGGAAATACTGAACGACAATATACTTGATCTCTATTACAGTTGATCAGATCATTGTAGTTAAGAATACAGTATGCTTTCATTAACAGTGTTGTTACAAAAGTGTTGTAAATACTATCAAATATACAATATAATATACCTTACTTTGTAGTATCTTTAAAAAAATAAATAAATAAATAAATAAATAAATAAATTTTATATATATATATATATATATATATATATATATATATATATATATATATATATATATATATATATATATATATATACACACATACATATATACATATATATATATATATATACATATATATATATACATATATATATATATATATATATATATATATATATATATATATATACACATATATATATATACATATATATATATATATATACACATATATATATATACACATAATCCCAATGCTGCTTGGTTTAAATTCAGCCTAAATAAATTATCTACAACAGCTTAACTTAAACAACATTCAGTAAACCCAAGGAATTGTGTTTGAATATTTTTTTTCAAGTGTAGTTGCAAGCTATAACATGTTTTCTAAATTATTTTGTGTTCAACAGAAAAAAAAGAACATTAAACAGATTTGGGGGGCGTTATGGTGGTGAAATGGGTAGCATTATCACCTCATAGCAAGAAGCTGGTCCTTATAGCTGGTTAGAGCCCCGGCTGGGTCAGTTGGCATTTCTGTGTGGAGTTTGCATGTTCTCCCTGCGTTCGTGTGGGATTCCTCCAGATGCTCAGGTTTTCCTTCAAAGACCAAAGATGTGCTATAGGTGAATTGAATAAGCTAAATTGGCCATAGTGTATGCATGTGAAAGAGTGTGTATGGATGTTTCCCAGTGTTGGGTTGTGAAAGGGCATAAAACATATGTTGGATAAGCTGGCAGTTCATTCCGCTGTGGCGAGCCCTGATTAATAAAGAGACTAAGCAGAAAAGAAAATTAATGAATAAACAGGTTTGTGACAAATAAAGGGTAAGTAAATTATGACAAAAATTGTTATATTATGTGTGAACTATCCTTTTTTCGCAACAAGTTATGTTTAAACACAGCAAGATATAAAGGAATAATCTACAACCTAAAATCGCACATGGAAATATCTTACAGTCATGTTAAGACGAAAATGTATACAGAGAAACATTTCATCTTTACCAATCTACAATAGCTTAAAACAAATGGGGGTCAAGGTACAATGACAGGGGGTCACTTGGTGATTTCCAAGAGTTAAATAAATTTCAATAAACTATTTGAATTACCATATTTGATCCATAACTCAAACAAGATAAATAAGAAAAAAAGTAGAACTTAATAGTTACATAAAATAGCAACAACATGCAAATTAAAATCCATCATTTATTTATTCATTCATTTTGGTCCCTTTATTAATCTGTGGTCACCACAGCGGAATGAACCACCAGCTTATGCAGCATATGTTTTTACGCAGTGGATGCCCTTCCAGCTGCAACCCATTACTGGGAAACAACCATACACACTCATTTACACACATACACTACGGACAATATACCTTACCCAATTCACCTGTACCGCATGTCTTTGGATTTGTTGGGGAAACAGGAGCACCCGGAGGACACCCACACGAACACTTCACACAGACATGCCAACTGACCCAGCTGAGGCTCGAACCAGTGACCTTCTTGCTGTGAGGTGACAGCACTAACTACTGTGCCAGCGCGTTGCCCCAAAAAAGCCAGAAGCATTTTTTTTCATAGAATTGTGTGTTTACATTATGTTAACAACGCAACAATAGCGTCAAATGCAGTTGATTTTATAGCACCAGGTTGAACTTGCAGACACCTTTATGGCAATCAAATATATAAAAAATAAATACAGACCTTGACTGAACATTGATGATGATCTAAGAGTGGCGGTCTCCAAAATTAACTTGAGAATAAGCTTGTGCTGAAAACATTGTGCCCACTAGTCTCATTAGGTAAACAAATTAGTAAATAGGCGACGCAGTGGCGGAGTAGGTAGTGCTGTCGCCTCACAGCAAGAAGGTCACTGGGTCGCAGGTTCGAGCCCCAGCTGGGTCAGTTGACGTTTCTGTGTTGAGTTTGCAAGTTCTCCTTGCGTTCGCGTGGCTTTCCTCCGGGTGCTCCAGTTTCCCCCTCACTCCAAAGACATGCGGTACAGGTGAATTGGGTAGGCTAAATTGTCCGTAGTGTATGAGTGTGTGTGAATGTTTCCCAGAGATGGGTTGCGGCTGGAAGGGCATCCGCTGCGTAAAAACGTGCTGGATAAGTTGGCGGTTCATTCTGCTATGGTGACCTCGGATTAACAATGGACTAAGCTGAAAAGAAAATGAATGAATGAAATAATTAAATTAATTATAATAATAATTATTATAATTAATTACTATAAATTATAGCTTATGGTTGTCAGACTTTTTTGTGTTGTCAATAAACCTGTGTTTATTGAGGCATATTGTTGTGTGTGTAACATTTGTATATTTATAATCACTTCAGAGGAATGTAAGGGTTGTGAGTCACTGGCATTGTTATTTTGGTGGTCGTGGGCTGAAAGGTTTGGGAACCCCTGGCTTAAAATGCAAGGTTTTCCTATAATGTAATGCATATGCATGTACAGCTGGACAAGGAAAGGTCTGTAATGTGGCTTTTTTTATTAAAGCTGTTCATTGTGTTTGAACTGATTTTGATGACAGTATCATTTGCATACCCTCAGGATCCTGCTTCTTTTTCTTCAGGGAAGAGAGCATGTCTATATATATATATATATATATATATATATATATATATATATATATATATATATATATATATATATATATATATATATATATATGGTTTGCCTGTGCTATCTTTGTTTGAAAACACTTTTGCAATTCCATTTAGCATCTCTAGAGGAATTCAAGTCACACACTTATTTAATATAGTCAGAAAATGTTAGATCTTTAATTTAATCTTTAGTTTTTAGATTTCTGTCTGTTCGAGTGATGCAGATTTTATGCAAACGAAACATGAAGCTCATTATTTTGATGAAGTGATATTTACTGAATGTGTGCAAATAAATAGGGTGCTGAGAAGTTCAGTTTCAGGATTTTTGAAAACATTATCCATCAGTGTTTAGGAGATGGGTAACATCTACCACTGGGTATTTTGTCATCCATAGGTATCCACATTATTAAACCCTGAGACTTTTAATACCCACATAGATAATACTAAATACATGCTCTAAGAACTGCAGACTCATTTAATTAAAGGTTGCTCCCAGGCACTGTTCATGCAGGAAGTTTTTAAACGTGTAAATGAGGGCACTTGGTGAAATGGCATAGTGGTTAAAGATCTAAATAGTTCACAAAAAGTACACAGATTAAAAAGAAAAGGAAAATCAAATAAGGCTTTTAAGGGGAACATTTATATTATTAGAATTAGTAGTGGCCCTGCTGAAAAATCCAGCTTAAACCAGACTAGGCTGGTTGGCTGGTTTTAGCCGGTTGACCAGCCTGGTTATAGGGTTGTTTTGGCCATTTCCAGGCTGGATTCCAGCGATTTCCAGCCTGGTCTTAGTTGGTCAGGCTGGAAAATGACCAGCTAAATCCAGCTAAAACCAGCTTGACCAGCCTGGTTTAAGCTGGACATAGCTGGTTTTGGCTGGGCTCCCAGCCTGGCTAAGCTGGTCAAGCTGGTTTTAGCTGGTCATCTCCCAGTCTGACCAGCTAAGACCAGGCTGGAAATGGCTGAAAACCAGCCTGAAAATGGCCAAAACCCCTCTTAAACCAGCATGGCCAACCAGCTTCAACCAGCCTCGGCTGGTTTAAGCTGTTTTTTTTTTTTTTCTGTAGGGAGTACTAGTATCATTATTATTAATAATAACTCATATTTATACAACAGTTCTGTCTGGTTCTCAGATCTAATTGGCTGATGGCCGTGTGTGTCACAATCAAATAAGGTTCAGAGAAGGATCCAAATGCAAGTAATGTGTTTATTTGATGCAGTCAAAATAAACCAACAGGGTAGTATGTGTGTACAAGGAAAACGGGGGAAAACAGGGCAGGAAACAGACAGACGAACGGGATCCAGTGGTCCCTCCTCACAGTCCTGAGCAAAGAAGCAAAGAAACATAGAAGCATCGCCCAGATATAGGCACGATAATAAGCCTCAGCTGGCGAGCTAATCAGAACAGCTGAGTATCGTCATAGCACGTGACCATAACAAATATACGTGGACAACCAAATCAAAACAAACCCACGTGACCATACAGACACTTCAGAAGGCGCACAAACCTGCAACCATGACAGTGTGATATTCGTACAGCACTCCTACAGCCTCTTCACCCTTATGCCTTACTCCGCCCGCATAGAGTGACAGCAGATCAATAGACTCACTACAGTTTGACAAGTATTGCAGCTGTTTGGCAACATAATGTAAGTTTGGGGCTTTTTTAGGCCAGAATGTAGTTGTTTAGATTACAACTATGCAGTTTATTTAAAAGGATAGTGCCTATTTTAAATATTTATAATTTTGGAGATTCAGCATGTAGGCAGCTATCAGCCTGTCATACTAAGCAGAGCAAAGATGATTGCACCACAAGATGGTGACAGAGACAGCATAATAAGTGCTTAAGGGAGAAAAAAAAAACATTTTATTTTCATATTTCAAACTACACCTGATCAAATCATTGTGAAACAGATAAGTGACATTCTAACTCGATGTCTCTCTTTTTGTATGTTGTAGTGCTGTGTTTATACCATAATAATCTGCTAGTGTTTGCTTTGCTTTGGCTTTTTTGGAGTTAGTTATTGTGATCTCCCGATTGCAACATGCTGGGAAATCTCTGTAGACTGATGACATTTCATGGCGTTCAGAATTATAATCTAAAAATGTCAGCAAAATCACCTGTTTTGTCATCACATCAGAGAATCATTCAAATACTAGCTCTAAAGTGACGCTGTGTTTTTAAGCAACGGTTGCAGTTGTTCTGACGTCGGATGGCAGATGTGAATAAATGGCGGAAGAAAGTAGTTCCTCATGCAAAATAATTTTTGAGGCTCTCTGTGTTTGATTGTCTTTTTTTATATACACGATTATGCCGTAGAACTGTTGTATAAACACAATATCCCACTAGTTGCAGTGCAATATGGCTGTATATCATCACTGGTGGGACACTAAAGCACGCGGCCTGCGGCCTCTAGCCAACGCACACATCCCACCAGTGCCGATATTCAGCCATATCACACTGCAGCTCCTGTTATATTGCTCATTTATTTATTATATGTCATAATATATGTATTTATATGTTTTAATTCAAGTATTAGAATGTGTTACTGCATTGAAATTTCATAAACCCCTCTTTGTTTGATAGACACAGTCAATATTTCATATTATATATATATATATATATATATATATATATATAAATATATATATATATATATATATATATATATATATATATATATATATATATACAAATATATATTATATCCTCTCCTTTTTCATAGTCCAAGAGGTTGTCTAAACAGTATTCCAAAATAGCATACAATTTTGTATAAACTGCATAAAACAAAATGAATTAACATATACTCTGAGATAGATATCTCGCTTCCTTACTTCAAACCTATCATCAGACTGACACATTAGGCAATTAGAAAAGATCATTATGCTTACAAACTCATGAATTTGCATTGTAATATCACCCCAAATACAGATACTTTGAAATAATCTATTTCTGCAGGCTCTATATTCGCTGATGAAGTTTTATTTCTGCACAGGATTCTCTGGTTTGGTGCTGTTGATGGTCCATAAAAGTAAAGCATTTGCTTGTTTTCCTTCTCCTGCCAGTAAAACGACCAACAATAAAAGGAAAATATTTCCCAGTGTAGCAGAGAAACAGGAGGCTTAGCTGTCTATCATCCAGGCAGACCCCATGCTGAGCATCCGTGTGCATGTGTGTGTGTGTGTGTGTTTGTTTGTCAGAATGTTCGGCTTTATTCAGATTTCTTCATGAATATGCAAAGCAGCCAGGTCAAGTAGACATCAGTGAATCTCCTCCCCCTTTTAGGTACCCTACACCACACTGGGAGGGGCTCTTTCAGCTAATACAGCCATCAAAGGTGTGAGCATGCTTGTTAAATAAATGATTGTTCTCTCACGACAGAGACAGAGTTTAGCATATGTGATTAATCCATTTTGGCACTCTGGCTGTGGTTCTGTGTGTGTTTTTTGGCTGCCGGGATAAGAGAGACGGAAGCTGAATAAATCTGAAAACAATAGATTCTATGACATTTCAAATGCATGTATAATCACATTGTCTTTATCAGTGTGCACACACACTAAAATCTTCACAGTCTTACAGCTAACACCCAATGGCACTGTACCAAACCCTAGTCAGCTTCCTTGCTGTCTAATGCCTACATAGTCAGAAAAGCAGTGACTTATTTAAAGTAGTCTACACAGAAAGCAGCTCTATATGGCATACAAATAGTTCTCTCATTCGAAATGCCTGGGAGGCTGAGGCAATCAGACCAGGGACATTTCTTTTTTTAGTGGTCAATGTTTCATTTACTGAGCAGAATTTGCTGGTCCATGATTCTGCATTCGCAATCGAAAGCACTGTAAATTACCCTACAAACATACTCAGGCAACCTAAATTTAATTGTATCCCTGCAAATTTATTTAATGTTTAACCTCCAAGGGCTTAGTGGCCATTAGGGCTGCTCGATTATGGGAACAATCATAATCAAGATTATTTTGGCCATAATTGTAATCACGATTATTCAAAACGATTATCAGTTGAAGTCAAAATTATTCACCCTACTGTGGCTTTTTTATGTATATAAATATTTCCCAAATTATGTTTAACAGAGGAATTTTTCACATTATTTTCTATAATATATTTTCTTCTTCTGGAGAATTTATATATGAGCAATTCCATGAAAATGTCAACCTTGCCATGAAAAGAAAAATGTTTTCACCAAAATAGCGAAACCGTTTCTACATTTTCTTGCGCAGGCAAGTGTTTTACAGTACTTTAAAAATACTTAAAAATGTGTCTGTCAATGTTTTCAAACTATTATATTTGATTTACCAAAGTCACACAAATGGCAATTTCACATCCGTCACATCCATAACGAAAAAGTTTCACATCCATAACAAAGCTTTTCCCTCAAAAATGCAAAAATGTCAAAATAAAATAAAATCAATCAGTTTTGTTCTATAAAGAGCCAACTCTTATCCTTTTGTTAAGGAATATTTATTTTGGGTTGTGCAGTTTAATTCACAGAATTTCTACGAAATATGTTGTATACTGTAAACTCGCAGACTTTTTTTGTCACATCCATAACGCTTGTTTATTTTCCTCATTTAAAGTATAAAAATGTTCACAGATTGAATTTTTTTGATCCCATAACTCTGTGGTTAGTTGTTTTGGAAAATATAAACAGATGATTCAATATAATGTTAACGTATACTTTCTCTGCGAATTTATGTTTTGAATTTTTACTGCAAATGTCACATCCATAATGCATATATATAATTTTTTTTAATATTTTTTTTTTTTTTATGGCAGTAGAATAATGTCCTAACATGTTGCATATGTAGGATGCTCACCGGAGGCAGATACAATATCTCCAGCAGCGGCTGTGATTGATTGATATTCCTCTGTGTATGCATCTCTTTCTATAAGCTCATCTGTCAAAGGCAGGGAAGGGTGTGTCTCCAGTGTCCTGTTGCATGAAGACGGAATGCCATTTGGATTCAGCAATTCCCCTGCATTCATTTGCAGGGTATATCCTACTGTTTTCAGCTCTAGATCCCTGTATATGGATTTGCGTTTTATATTATAAAGGTTCTGATGATCCGATGCATGCTGTGAACTGGAATGAAAGAGCTTAAATGCAGACTCAGCTAAAGACAAATGACCTGGTGTCCTCTGACAAACCCAATGATGTCAGATTATGTCAGGTTGGATTAGTGTTTTAATAACATATACGCATCAGGGAGACCTGAAGCATAATTAGGTGTTTGACGATGATCAGGAAGGCAAATGGTATTTGTATTGATTTATGTTAATCTTTTGTAGGGAAGGTTGATAAATTGATAAACAATAAAACAGTCCATTTGCAGAAAAACTGACCTGAGATCGCTTGTGTCCTTCACACCTCCTCCGTAAAATGGAGGTGAAGATGAGGTCATTTTACGGTTACTTTTCACACACACACACACACACACACACACACACACACACACACACACACACACACACACACACACATATATACAGGACATTTTCATTTCCCCTTGGACACAATAACAGCTTTTAAAATGTGGCACACAGTCTTTTTATGACCTATCTGCTTTTATGGTCTTTATTATGTATAAACTAAAATAACAATACGCTTAAACTTTGAGTTACGTATGGCTTTATGGAGAGAAAAAAAGCATAAGATAACATAACATAAAAATACTAATGAAATTTAAGTAAATTATTGATGTGAGACTTTTAAGTTACCAATAACTATATTGTATAAAATTAGCATATTTTATATACTTATGAACATAATCTCTAGACTTAGAGATGTTATATTATATGAGTAATCAATGTTAAAAAATTACACTTTTAGAAGCTTTGCAGCATAAAACACACAAAGTCATAACCAATAATATGCAAAACAAAATTCAGTAAAGATTAGAATGGGTTTGCAGATTATCAAGCATATCCTTGTGGTACTTGCAGATTTTATTGAACTGTAAGAATATTCTGCCGGGAAATCTATGGCTTGAAAATGCTAAGTGCACCCACTAACACTTTTTCATTTAGAGGTGTGTGTGGCCAATAAAAATGTAAAACACAATACTATGAGCACTGCTCTTTATTTATATAGATCACAAATTTATACAACAGTTCTGTCAGGTTCTCGAATCTGATTAGCCACGTGAAATTTGTACAGCACTCGAACAGCCTCACCCTTCTGTATTACTCCGTCCACATAGAGTGACAGCAGATCAATAGACTCACTTGATTTTGACAAATATTGCAGCAGTTGGACAACATAATGTATTTTTGAGGCTTTTAAGGTGAGAATGTACTTGTTGAATGAGTTATAAATGAATTATTTGAAGAATGAAGCAAAATAATCTGCCAATGGGGTAAGCAAAATAATCTTGTTTTTCGATTTGTGATGAGATTATTTTGCTTACCCCAAAGCAGAATATTTAGCTTGATTTAAGGAAAAACTCACTTCATTTTGGCATATTATTTCATAAAACAAGACAATATGTTTTGCTTGTATTAGAAAATGCTTCTTGATTTAAGAACTTTTAGATGTTTGGACTAGAAACAAGGCAAAAAAAATCTACGTAAGAAAAGCATTTTTTGCAGTGTAAGTATGCGATTTGAGACGCAGCTATTGTTTCTACTGCATAGAAGCAGAGCAACCACTGAATAAGAATAGCGTGAGCTCACGTGCGCCCTCTTCATTGCGGCAGAGCTACTGTCTGACTCATGTCTTTACAGTGCAGCTTTATATCAGATTCTAACACTAAATAAGTAATAAACATGCATGAAATATATTACTTATTATATGGAAATTCAGGACATTTAATAAAATATCCAGAATGTGTAAATATTTTAATATAAAATTACATTGATAGCATACACTGAGTGAGCAAAATAGGCGAGGTCAAGCAAGTTTGACAGAGGTTGTGCAATCTGACGTGAGGCACGGTGCTGCTTGACTTCGCTTCCTATGCTTTATTGAACAGGGGATACGCAAAATACATTGATTTTAGATCATAACAATGATTGAATCATTTAATTAATACAAAAATTATTTATAGCATAGATCAATGGACAAAAAATTATTTTATCATTTGTATTCAACTCATGATGGCAGGTGAGGATGATGACAGAAGAGCCACTGCCTGCCCTGACCGCACGTCCCTGTTACACAGGCAGCATAAAACAAAATTGAATTAAAGCTTCTGTGTAACCTGCTGTGTCCAAATGACATTACAAATGCAGTCCGCGCAGGTATTCACGAGCTCGTATTGCAGCAAATATGCTAAATATGCAGAAACATGCATGTAGTTTCTCTGTGATTGACTCAAAGAGACGCTGTGGAGAAGACACTGGGTCAGATCAATTCTGGCATGGCTGTATCAGCACATGTTAAGACAGGTGTCGTGTCACAGGCTGCTGTGACGGTGTAAATCAAATATGTCAGGTGAGAAGGTGAACGTCAATACAGCTTGCGCGCAGGTCAAGGATGTCATAACACCAGTGACAGTTCCTCATATGTTTAATTCAGAGACGCGCTTATCCTGCGACACTATTAACCCTCAATAGACTCGACTATATCACATCAGAACAGACACACTGGGTAAATAGATTATCTGATGAAACCAAAGCAAAACATTTAGCTGTGTGTGTTCATGGACATTTATTCTCTCTCTCTTTCTTTTTGTGTGCAACATATTTGTGTAAGCTTTTTCATATAATTTCTATCTGATCAGACACAGGGAGTGCTTTAATTTAAATGTAGTGGTTTAAAAAGAAATGAATATCACACAGTGGTTTATAAAAAAATAAATCCTGTGCTGTGGTAAAGAAAGAAAAAAAATCAAACACTTGTTTGAGTTTGTCATGCTGGATGAACATTGTTAGATTAACGCAAATTACAGTCTCAAATGACCGTGATGATGGAACTGCTGAGCAGAAAAGATTGAGAGATGAGAAGCTAATGAAATGATAGCATCTGTGTGTGTGTGTGAGTGAGCGGAAACCTGTGATTGTGTTTTTGCTTTATTAGGACCAGATCAGTTCTATTATGTTTTAATGAGTTTGGCCCACCTCGGTTGCTGTGAGATTCTCGTTAGTAAATTAGCAGCTGTGGTTTTTTCAGTGTGTGTGTGTGGGAGTTGTTTGAGGGGCTATGACTGTTGAAACATTGGTCACACTTTACAATAAGGTTCATTAGTTAATGTTAATTAATGCATTTACTAAAGGGAACAAACAATGAACAATACATTTACTACAGTATTTATTCATGTTAATAAACATTAGATAATGAAAATACAGTAGTTCATTGTTAGTTTATGTTAACTCATGGTGCATTAACTAATGTTAACAAGCACGGACTTGGATGTTAATAATGCATTAGTAAATGTTTAATTATGATTAATAAATGCTGTACATGTGTTGTTCATGATTAGTTCATGTTAGTAAATGCATTAACTAATGAACCTTATTGTGAAGTGTTACCGAAACATTTATAAACGATCAACATTAAACATAAAAAAGTCAGTTTAACTTTCGATTAGAATTGTAACTTTGGTTTCCAAAATAAAGTGCACGAGCTTTTACTAAAACATTGCACTCAAGATAATTCAGAGAAACAAGACGTGAAATAAATGGTAGCTCACATTTAAAGTGTTAGTTCACCCAAAAATTAACATAATGCTAATAATTACTCACCCTCATGTAGAAATAAACCTCAGAGACCTACATTCCCCCACTTACCCACCTGAAGCACTCTAAGAATTGAAAGAAATGTTTTTCCAGAAACACAGAGTGTTGTTAAGAAAAGAAAAGAGTCTAAGAAAAGATAGTGTGTTCTACTGGATGTATGATTAGTTGAGCCCACCATGGTAGGTTCAGCCATGTTTAATGGATTTGCAGTATGTTTGGAGTATGTATTGGTGAGTTTTGTTTCTTACCTGTCACCACTGGCTTGCTTGGTTTAGGACTTGTGGAGCTGTGCATCGATGGATATTCACTTTAGTGCTCTTTGTTTTCCTTTTTCTGAAAGTCTTGATTAGACAATTGTGGAGTTTTTCTTATATTATTTTAGCAAATGGGATTGTACAAAAAATATAATAAAATCTTGTGCTCTTGCATTTACTGCACTCTAGGTTTACTCAACTAGGATGACTTCCACTACTGAGAAACCCGGAAATGTGAAAAGGAATCATAGAACTAAAGCTACAGTCACACTAGAGTTTGTGTGTGCGAAACTCTGTCGTACGGCACTGCATAAAGGGGCGGGATTAAACAAGCTTATTAGACATTTAAAAAAGCGAGCGATTGCTTCATGTTTTAAATTTCTGCTCAGAGATGTCATGTTTTGATCTTCGATTGGTCTCACGCAGTCAAGTGATGCCATGTCAGAGTTCACCAAGCTTGAACTTTGCACCGCAGCAACCTGCGAAACTTGATGCATGACCCTGCGTTTCCGGTCTGACGCATCCGCGTGTATATGAATGGAAGTCTATGGGAGGAAAAGCCCCGTGTTAATAGTTTAACCTACATGCATGTTAACAAGCATCACCTGTTCGCAAACCTGTCTCGAGTGTCATGGAGGAGCAGAAGGATAAAAAGAGAAGTGACAGGCTTGGACACTTTGTTTGTTTTGCTCTTAGTTTAGCGGTAGTCACTGAGAGGAGCTCACACCGCACATATGTTTTATGTTTATTTTTATTATTAAAATCATATAAGGTTTGTCGGTTCTTCATCTTCTTCCCAATGGCCAGGGAGCCATCAACTTTATTAAAGTCTAGATCATCAGAAGCATGTCTACATTAGTGACTTCTTCTTTATATACCTCTGTTTTGACTCCCTATATTTCTAGCATGTCGGTTATAGCAAACAGCAGACAATTGCACATAACATATAGCATTAATGTACCAAAGCATTTACAATTTGTTCAAAATACTCATAATGTGGTCTCGATGATGTGAAGGTTGAACTATTAAGCTGTGAGAACTTAATTTCTAATCTGAGAAATGTAACAAAGCAACTGAGAAAATCATATAATCATGCATTATTGTATTAAATACTTGTATTTTCAATGTACTACGATACAACAACAGTGTTCGTAATTTGATCCTTAGGGAGAGCTTTTTCAAAATCATTCCATTTGCAGTATAAAAACGCTGTCTCTGTGTGGACAGAAGTCTAAGACAAAAGAAGATGGAAGATTTTTAAATGTGTTTGGATTAGTGCAGACATCGCTTGTGTAGCCATGTGTTTCAACAAATGAAATGACCTCATTTGGGCTATTCACTGCTGAATGGATGCTGGGTGAACCTCTGTGCCAAAAGCCCATCACAGCATAGAGCTTGATGAGGACAACGTCTGTCCTTTTTCCTTCTCTCGCTCTGTCTCTCTTTATTTAGCTATCAACTGTATCTCTCTCTTTCCTCTTCTTCTTTTGCTTCAGTAATCATTTTGTCTAGCTTGTCTCCTACTCATAAGTGGGCAGTTGTACAGTCCTTCATCTAGTTAGTTCAAACAGGCCTCATTAGGCCATTAGCCTCTCCAGCACGCTCTCTCTCTCTCTCTCTCTGTCCCTCTCTTTCAGGGATGTGTCAGTAACAAGGATGGATTATAGCCCAATGGGGCCAGCGCCCTGGGGCCTCTGACTGCCAGGGGCCTCAAGTTTATAGGTCAGCGTGACACCTATGTTGAAAAAAAATGAGACGTGATTGCCCAGAGCAAGAGACAATGCTTTCTCGCCATTGATGAGTTTTTACAACAGTCCGTGTTTTTAGTATACAATGGTCCCTTGTTTATCACAGGAGTTACGCTGTAAACAGTTGCATCCTTGTTGAAACTCACACTGCTAGCGATCAAATATTTAGTTAATTTGGCAAGCTGAATGTATTCTGTACTAAACATAAGACAGGTAGGAGATCGATTGGCAGTAATATACAGCCAATCAGGATGCAGAACACAATGCACAGTAATAAAAAAAAAAAACATGTCAAATTGCACACAAAAAAATCACCAAAACTGCGAGGTCGTGAAAGATAAACCACGTTATAGCAAGGGACCACTGTTATATGGTAAGGGAAGTCCTTACGCCCTTACGATGTTCTGAATGTTACGGGGCTTCTGTATGTCCTGGGAGCATAATATTAGAAAGTGAAACTATTATTAATCTAATAATTACAATTATTTTTACATTGGATTGTGACCCCTGGGTTTATTATGCTAGATTAATAACACTGTAATAGTGTAAAGCTGCGGTCACATCAGACTTTTCTCCTCATAGACTTCCGTTCAAACGCAAGCTCGTGCGTCAAGTTTCGCAGATCGCTGAGTTGGAAAGTTCAAGCTTGGAGAACTCTGACCTGCGAAATGGCATCACTTGACTGCGTGAGACCAATCCAAGAATAAAGCATGACCTCTATGTACAAAAAATAGAAATTTGGTGCAATCGCTTGCTTTTTTAATGTCTAATCATCTTGTTTAATCCCGCCCCTTTTCGTTGCACTGTACGACAGAATTTCGCAAGATCACACTCTAGCATGACTGCGGCATCAGTTGCAGCAGATTGATTGATTGATGTTAAACTTTGACTCCTTTATGTGGCTCACATACATTAAAAATAGACGCCAGGACTTAACACAGATGACAATTACTAATTGGTGTGAACATTGCGCAAACCATTCTTACTAAGTGAGATTAATATTAAATTTAACAAATGAATAATGACTATAAAAAAATGATACGGTTGTTAGACTGTTGCACTTTTTTGTGTTGTCAATTGGCTTGTTTATATAGTTCCTATAGGTCTGTGTGCACCGTTATGTGCAATGTTTGTATGTTTATAACCACCTCTGAGGATAGTAGAAGTCACTGGAATTGTTATTTTAGGGCTGAAAAGAGCTGAAAAGTTTGTGAACCCCTGATTTAAAGGGTTAGTTCACCTAAAAATGAAAATTAGCCCATGATTTACTCACCCTCGAAGCATTCTTAATGTACACTCAAAAATCATTTCACTGTTTGTTCAAACTACTTATTTAAATTAAGCTGAAAAAAACACATATTAATTTTGTTAAATCTACTTAAATTTGTTAAGTTAGAGAAAGTGTAGATCAGATTGCATGTAAAAATGAAGAGATTTCCTACTCCTTACTTCATTCTTTATTTGGGCTAGACATATGTGACCCAAACAAATTAATGGCTGTGTGTGCGTGCATATTTTACACTGTATATCTTGAAATTAAAAAAAAAAAAAAAAAAAAATCCAATTTTAATTGTTTTAAGCAAAAATTTTGCAATTGTGAATAAATCTACCTTCATTCAAATGTTAGTAAAACATGAATAAATATTTTTGTTTGTTTGTTTGGTTGGTCCTTAATTTGGTTAAATACAGTAATATGGTCATAAATTCCTATACCAGACAATATTTTGAAGGCTTTCTAATTTAGGTGAAAATCATCAAAAATGCTACCAGTCTCTGACAACTTAAATAAATAAATAAATAAATAAATAAATAAATAAATAAATGGAAAGTGAATTATAGTGTTTTGGCTTGAACCTTTTTTTTAAAAGTGAATACATCCTTTAAATGTAAAGATTGACTTAAAATTTCTAGCATTGAGAAGCATTAATCTGAATTTATTACAGACATAGATAGATGATAGATAGATAGATAGATAGATAGATAGATAGATAGATAGATAGATAGATAGATAGATAGATAGATAGATAGATAGATAGATAGGATTATCATAAATAAGTTACCTCAGTTCAAGTTTAAAATGTGCTAAGTATTAATGGAGGACTTTTGTTTGTGATTCCACATAATTGACTTGATAAACCCATACTGTTCACCACAAATTTGGTTTCCAGATAGCAGCAGAAGAAAGATGAGGCCCCCAGGACATAATCTCTCCTTGGTCAATAAGGCTGATTAATATGTAGGACAATATTGAATGATTAGAGTTCTGGGTATATTCTGGTATTAGTGGGAGTTGTAAGTCCATTAGAGTGAATTAGAGTTTGGCCATGTGCTGCTCTGGAATAATAAGATGAAGTTTAATATAGTGATTAATATCTGACTGTGACATGCATTGTGTGGTCTATTTGAGATGGTGGGTGTCTAGCGCAAATGTTATTAACCCCCAGACTGTCCTCTGAGTTTCGGGAGTGTTTTTGAGGTTGACTTTGTGATGATTGAAAACCCAGGAGAAAAAACGTCTCTTGGTCCCAAATCAGATTCATTTATTTTCATTAAACCACACACACACATGCACGTACGCACACAGAGGTTTTTAGAATTATAGTGGGTCAAATCTGGAAAGGTTTTGGTTCCCTAATCTACTTTTCTGGAGGCCAATTGCTGCATAATGACTGCAATAGCAAAGATAGTTTTTAGGTTTAGAATGATAAATTATGAACAGGTTAGTTAATATCAGATTTATTACTGTTTAAAGTGAAAAAAAAAAAACTACAACAGCTTTTGTCTTTTGCTTGTCAAACTGTGAGGATAGTCTAGTACTAGTACTATATATATATATATATATATATATATATATATATATATATATATATATATATATATATATATATATATATATATATATATATGAACACACACACACAAACACTCACCTATATACTATACAAACTCACCAGCCACTTTATTACATACGCCTTACTAGTACGTGGTTGGACCCCTTTTTGCCTTCAAAACTGCCCTAATCCTTTGTAACATAGATTCAACAAGGTAATGGAAATATTCCTGAGATTTTGGTCCATATTGAAATGATAGCATCTCACAGTTTCCAAAGATTTCCAGGCTGCACATCCATGATATGAATCTCCCGTTTCACCACATCCTCAAAGGCGCTCTATTGAATTGAGATCTGGTGACTGTGAAGTCCTTTTGAGCACAGTGAACTAGTTGTCATGTTAAAAAAAAACTGTCTAAGATGATTCGTGCTTTATGACATGTTGCGTTAGCCTGTTGCAAGTAGCTAACAGATGATGGGTACACTTGTGAGTAGGTAAAGGGATGGACATGGTCAGCAACAATATTCAGGTAGGCTGTGGCATTGACATGATGCTCAATTGGTAGTAATGGGACCAAAGTGTGCCAAGAAAATATCCCCCACACCATTACACCACCACCACCAGCCTGAACCATTGAAATAAGGCAGGATGGATACATGCTTTCATGTTGTTGATGCCAAATTCTAACCCCACCATCCGATTGTTGCAGCAGAAATCGAGACTCATTAGACCAGGCAATTTTGGTTAGCCTGTGAGATTTGTAGTCTCAGTTTCCAGTTCTTAGCTGACGGGAGTGGCACCTGGTGTGGCCTTCTGCTGCTGTAGCCCATCCACCTCAAAGTTTGACGTGTTGTGCATTTAGATGCTCTTCTGCATACCTCAGTTTTAATGAGTGGTTATTTGAGTTACTGTTGCCTTTCTATCCGCTTGAACCAGTTTGGCCATTATACTCTGACCTCTGGCATCAAGAAGGCATTAGCGCCCAAAGAACTGTTGCTTACTGGATATTTAGTCTTTTTTGGACCATTCTCGGTAAACCCTAGACATGGTTGTGCGTGAAAATGTGTGTATATATATATATATATATATATATATATATATATATATATATATATATATATATATTTATGCGTTCTTCTATGTGTGGTTTAATTCTAAACTAAATTTCAGAGGATTAATTATCCTTGTCTTAAAGTTTCACCCCCTTCCACCCCTACTTCCCACCCTTTTTTTCGATAGGGCGACACGGTGGCCCAGTGGCTAGCACTGTTGCCTCACAGCAAGAACACTGCTGGTCCAACCTCCTATTGGGCCGGTTGGCATTTCTGTGCGGGGTTTCCATGTTCTCCCCATGTTCACGTGGGTTTCTTCTGGTTTCCCCAGTTTTCTCCCACCTTCCAAAAACCTACACCATAGCTAATCGACTAAACCAAGTTATCATCCAAGACAACCTTAGTTTACACTTCTCACACGGCAACAAGCAGAGGAGCTCTCAAGACCTCCATGTACTCGAACCCCCCTCTTGCCCTTCTAACGGGAGGGAGCCCCGGGCTCAAGGATATTACGAGCTCAGGCCTCTCTCGGGACAGCATGGAACTCGTAATGGTTTGGAATCACTTAAGGGTGAATATATGCAGATAAATATTGATAATTTTTGATGAAATATATTATTATATTCTTTATTTAAAAAAAAAAAAAAGTGATTTCTTTCACTTATGCCTCAGCCCTTCAAAATGTCTCTGCACAATCCTGTTTAGAACTCTTTACTAAAAAGTTATTTTTGGAAACGAAATTGTCCTCACTGCAAAACCCCTAATTTGCAATCTATTGTTGAAGGGATATTTCAGCTTTTAGCAGGAAAATAAACAAGAGTCATGTATTTCCAATAAGTCTTTGTTGTACGGAAATTCTGACCCAACTATTTGGATGTCACAGCAAAACAAGGACTCAACAAATCAGACAACTTTGCTGTTACTGTTCAAGCCAGTTCAAACCAATATGATTATTATTTTCTAACCTTCAGCACCAACAAGACTTTTTTTTTCCCCCAAAAATGCTGCTCAAAGGACATTTTCTTTCTTCTAGTCATTCTCCTCAAACAACTTTATGAAATATTCAGTTTATCCCATCTAGCACTAATATTCAAAATCACCTTTCTTTCCCATTCTGATTGTCTTGACCTTGTCTACATTATTAAATGCATTGGGTTAATTCCATGCTATTTGATTGTTAAATCTAATGGTGACCTCCTATGTGAGTAGATTTCAGCCATAGAAAGCTGCAGTTTGGTCCAGAGTTTATCCTCATAATCAAATGTCTGGCTCTGAGAAACTAATCTTGCCCTGGGACAATCCCTGGTCTATAAGAGTAAGTAGTCTGTTATATTGTTGTGTAAAAGGCTCTCAGAGTTCATCATCATTCTCTCCGGCTCATGGCTAATCATCACTGATAGTCACGCTGGGGCAGCCCGCCGATTATAACGGAGATTATGAATGAATAGCATGATTGAACTGTTGGAAAGTCTGCTGATCCTTCAGAACCACACACTGTCATAAGGAAACGACACACTGGTGACTTTTATCTGTTCCATTACTTTACCCAAGGCTGCACTTCTAGAGTCTCAATAAAAACTATGTCATCATTTATACTCTCTTGCCAGGAATTTAAACTTTGGTTTACTTTCAATTTATGAGTGTAAATTAAAAAAAATAATAATAATAAATTGCACATGCCAGTGGATGCTGAATGACCGGAAAAATGTATTAGACTAACACAAACAAAATAAAGCATAAATAATACACCACTCCTTTACCAATATTGCCAGTTTACCATCTGTGCATATTTGCATTTTTTTCTAAATTGAACATAAATATTTTAAAACTGGCAGTTGATTTTCCAGAAATAAAATAATTGAATTTTGATTAATTAATCAGTTAGCAAGTACTCTACCTGAATAAAGTCTTGTCGTCGATCCCAGTTGTAAAAGCAACAAAAATAACTTGACAATAACCTCTAGTTGATCATTTGGGAAAGTGGCAGAAGGTAGATTTTTCCAGTGAATCATCTGTTGAGCTGCATCCCAGTCATCACAAATACTGCAGAAGACCTATTGGAACTCACATGGATCCAAGACTCTTACAGAAATCAGTCAAGTCTGGTAAAGGAAAAGTCATGGTTTGGGGTTAAATTTAGTATGGGAGTGTTTGAAGGATCTGTAGAGTGGATGGCAACATCAACAGCCTGAGGTACCAAGACTTGTGCACCCCATTACATTACAAACCACAGGAGAGGGCAAAACCCTTCGGCGGGATTGTGCTCCTTCTCATACTTCAGCCTCCACATTATGTTTGTGAAAGCAAAGAAGGTCAAGGTGCTCCATGATTGGCCTGCCCAGACACCAGACATGAATATTATTGAGCATGTCTGGGGTAAGATGAAGCATGAGGCACTGAAGATGAATCCAAAGAATCTTGATGAACTCTGGGAGTCCTGCAAGAACACTCTCTTTGCAATTCCAGATGAATTTATTAATAACTTAGACACATTATTAATTCTTCTTAAACTGCACCATGACTTTCTATTCTATATTGTACATTATTTCTGTCAAGTGACAAGACTTTTGTCTAAGCAAAGTCAGACCTTTCTGTTCTAATTAAATAATTAAAAATCAAGGCATGATCACATTTCATTTAGGTAAAATAAGCATAATCTAGAAGCCTTTGCCTTTCATATTTGCCCCTTCTGATACCAAATGATCAACTACTAGATCAAGTTATTATTTGTTGTTCCTAAAACTTGGATAGACAACAAGACTTTTGTCAAGTGGTGTACGTTAGTAATTTAGGTTTGACATGCAACACCAAAACACTCATAAATGGCAATACAGAGATAGCAATGACAAGAATACTCAGTAAGGCCGGTAAACTAGGCACATTTTATAAAGTGTGTTTCAAAGTCCCTTTCAAGGAAATTCTGTTCCCTCTGCAGCCATATTTGCAATGGCCTCAGGCAGTTCTTCCAAAAGCAAATCATCCAAAACCATTGCTGCGTCCAAAATCGGAAACTTCCATAGTATATAGTACTTTAAAATCAGTATGCGAGCCAAGCAGTTTTCGAAAAAGAGTATGCAAGAAGCACCCGGATGACCTACTACTTCTGCACGCATTCTGAAGTGCACAACCAATGGACGTTATGCTATCCCATGATGCAATGAGAGAAAATTCATGAATGGGAGTGAAATGACGCAACTGACATGGGTTGGTCACGTGAGAATGACAAATGGTGGATGTAGTACGTCTGAGATCCATAGTACTCACATACCATGTAGAAAGTATTTTTCTAATAGTGGAGTGGTAAATTTAAATTCAAATAGTAGGCTGGAGTAGTAGGCGATGATCCCTTGGGCCATCCTGAACACCCGCCAGTGACCTACTCACACCTGCAGCCACAATAGATGTCCAGCATTCCAGCGCCTAGACTGCAGCTCTGCACAAAGTTTTTTTCCCCTTCACTTTCGTCAATTGGTGAAGTTTGTTCCGAAATTTAAACCACACTGAACTTAACTAATCTTAAATTCAACTCTGAAAACTGGACTGACACACTTCCAATTTACTAGAACTTCTGTGTTAAGCTGCTTTGACACAATCTACATTGTAAAAGTGCTATAGAAATAAACAATTGAGTTGAGATTAATTGATTTTGGCGCAGCCCATATCTAAACAAATGGCGGAATCCTAAAATCTCAAAAACTGCTTGCTCAACATTTAATTATATATTTCCAATAAGCAACAAAATCTGATGTGACCTGTCCCATTACTGTTGTTGCTTAAGATCTAATTTTTTCATTTAAAATACGTAATTTTCAGACTTCTTCAGCTACTGCGCATGCACAAAGACACCAATTTCCTTTACGGATGTTTTAATGGCAACCAGAGGATGCAGTTATAAACACTGGATGAACAGAGACAAACCTAAGGAAAGACTGGAAGGATGGCACTGGAAGGACATGCTATCTGAGTGGATGTACCATGATGTTTTTTATCAAGTCACAATCAATGCAGGCATACCAAACAAATAAATATGGGAATCAGACCCCTTCTACGTAGAATCGCATGGCTATGAGAACTGACGATTGTTTTGTTTTTTGTTTTTTTTGGCCAGAAAGTGCGACTTCCTTCACTCTGGCGGCCATACTAAGCTTTGCAGTTTTTTCCATTTATAGTAATGCCAGTCAACCGTCTTTGTATATCTATAGTTTTTGGAGTGTTTGGCATGGTCAGGTTAAAATGGCTGCCAAACTGTAAATCCCTCAGAGAGGGAGTGCTGATGGTCAATACTTAGTCAAGGGTGCCCTCTCAGTCCACCAGATAATGGATGTAGGAGTTTGCACTGTGATAAGTTCAATAGCTATGATTAACAGTCCCTGCCCCTCGTGGGATGTTCTAATACCAATTTCAGTTGTTTAATGAAACAGTCAACAACTAAAATATATGAAATAATAAGATGAATGAAGCAAATAATTATTCTCTCAAACTGCTGCAGCTCAATCGATCGCTTTACCAGACAACAGTGACATTAAGAAAGAACATTTCTTTACTTCAGAATTAATCCGTTTTTTCTGGCTGTCAATGTACACACCCACTTGACAGAAAAAGCCACAACATCGATCCACAGAACCATCAAAGTTGAGTGAGATGTTTGTTTGCTGACTGAACATTGTTAAGCTATTCTTGGTCACTTTTTAGCATTTCGCTTTGGTTGAGAAACTTCTGCTAGATTTATTGGTGGCAAAGTATTCTGTAAAGAGGTCACAGCAGCAGCTGAGTTTAAATGTAAATAAATATTCATGTAGCATGTGCAAAATGCTTCATCATAAACTTGGCTAAAGAGAAATTATGATTTTGCAAGTGCGTTAATGGGCAGGTGATGTTTGGATACCTTTGATCTAGTTTACTGCAATGTGCAATCATTATTTCTCGCTCACTTACTTTCCTTTCACTTATTTCCTGTCATGAACCAACAATTACTGTGGAATATGCATATATATCAGGGCAACCCAGTCCTGAAAGTGCACTAACTCATGCAAACACCTACACTCGCTTTAATTCATGACATTCACATGCCATTGAACCAACATAGGCTCTTTCTGAAATCGTAGCCCTATATAAATTGTGAATTATGTAGTCAGAAGTAGGTATGGCTGCTTTTCGTCTTTAAAACGAATGCTACGGGTTGTATGATGCCCTTTTCATGCTTTCCAGCTGACTGCTTACCTCCGTATAGATGGCTTTATCGCTGTTACTAATAAGTCCAGTAGCTCACCATGTACGTCGGCGGACTTGAGATGCAGAGAGGAGTTCAAAGAAGGATTCCAGAAAGCGGGTAAGACAAAAAACAGAAGCCAAATACAAGTAAAAAACAGGATGAGAATGTGGTAAAACACATAAAACATGGAAAAAATCAGATGAGTATTGATCGACTATTGGTTGGGTTTAGGGAACGAGGAGGGTGGGTCAGTTGATCGGTCAGTCAGTGATTCAGTAATTCAGTCAGTCAACAGCGACCACTGATGGATTTATGCGAGAACAGCAGGCACAAATGGCACTTGTGAGAGACAAAAAAAGCATACAAAGTGGCCCCTGTGCATTGGCGAAAACAGAAAACTGCAAAAAAAAAAAAAAGTGAATGAAATTAAATAATGTATAGCGAAAAGTCGTCCATACATACAATGTTGTTTTTAGAAAAATCTCTGTCTATACAAATCCACACATATAACAAAAAGGGATGTATTATGCTTGGCCAGTAGTTGGTAATAAGCCTACACTTATGTTAACCGAAGGTTTACAATTGCTATTGTGGTCGTCAACATCATACCTGTAATCTAAACTTGTAAAAATGTGCATGGTTCATGTCATCAGTTTAACATTATCATGTTTTGTAGATTACATGAAGAAACTAACAGTATTGTTAAAAAAAATAATAATAAATTTTGCACCCTATATTAAGTATATTAGCTTGACTGTAAAAGATCTGGGAGTTATATTAAACAGCAACTTAACTTTAAAAAAATCAAATCTCCCGTGTCACAAAAACCGGCTTCTTTCATCTGAAAAATATTGCTAAGTTACAAAAAAAAAAAAAAAAAGCTAGTTCATGATTGTATGACCTCTAGACTGGATTATTGTATTGTTCTGTATGCTGGTTGCCCAGCATCCTCTATTAATAACCAACCTTCTCTCTCGCCACAATCCAACTTGCTCTCTGAAGATTTCAAAACTCAGGGCTTCTGGTAGTACCCAGAATAGCAAAGTCTACTAAAGGAGGACTTCTCATTTATGGCTCCTAAACTCTGGAATAGCCTTCCTGATAATGTCCAAGGCTCAGACACACTCTCTCAGTACAAGACTAGATTAAAGACCCACTTTTTTAAGTAAAACATAAACAAAATGCATCACATAAAGATATGCTTGAGTGTGCTCTAGGTGAGTGGACTTGACTTGTCTTAATGCACTAGACATTTTGTTAGAATTACCTGTATGTTTTACATTTGTGTTAATATATCTACCATGTTCATTAATAGCTTTTCATTTTTGCATTAATATTTAATATCTCTTGTTTAAATACACTATAAACAGCAGCTACACAAATTATTTTCTTTGTTCTCTATTTCCACCGGATGGAAATAGTACATTCATACTAGGCATACTCAACTGATTGTGAGGCACCATTAATGTAATCCAAGACTTGTAATGCTGCGTTCACACCAGACACAGAACGCGCGTCAAGCGCAAGTGATTTACATGTTAAGTCAATGCAAACGCGCGAATAGACATCCTGCGGTGCGATATGCACGGATGGCAAGGCGCAAATGATGCGAAATGCGCGGTGCAAATGGCGCGATAAGCCCGAATGGTGCGACGCGAATTGAACGTTTCACGTGAATTCGCGTCTGTTCTGAAGTGAATTTGACACGCAAATGAAGCGGATTTGAGGCGCGAATGAAGCGAGTAAACTCAAATGTTCACGCGGCTATTCATGCACGAATAGCGTGACTTATCCACACGTTCCGCGTCTGGTGTGAACGCAGTATATAGAGACAATGCCAACCATAGAAGACTTCTAGAGGTATCCGAAATCCTGGACCAGGCTGTATCCTGAGCAGATGCTGTTGTGATCATGGAGGAGTGGAGACCTGAAAGACCCCAGTAACAGATGAGTCTCCACATTGATGAGTCTCTATGGGCCAGCCTAAACGCCCACTGGTTAACTACTCACACCTGCAGCTTCTCCACAATGGACATTCAGCGTTCTCCAGCCTTCTGTGCCTAGACTGCAGCTCAGCACAAGATGATTGGCAAGAGGAGAAATGGTCGTACCCAACAGAGCCTGGTTTCTCTGAAGGTTTTTTTTTTCCTTTACTTTTATCAATTGGTGAAGTTTGTTCCTTGCCACTGTCACCACTGTCTTGTTTTGTTTGAGATTTGTGGAGCTGCGCATCGATGGATTTGCTCTCCACTGTTTGGACTTTAAGGAGTGAAATTTTACCCACTGAACTGAACTAAACTGAACTTCAACTCTGAAAACTGGACTGACACAGTTTCAATTTACAAGAACTTCTATGTAAAGCTGCTTTGACACAATCTAACTAGTAAAAGCGCTACAGAAATAAAGATGAATTGAATTTAATTCATATTAATAGTATTACTGGCACCCAAAATGCTTTTATTTTCTCTTATTTCTCTTTTTGGTTGAAAATGTTGGTTTTCAATTCTGTATGTTTGTAAGACTCCAGGTGTGTGTGTGTGTGTGTGTGTGTGTGTGTGTGTGTGTGTGTGTGTGTGTGTTGTATTAGCAGTGTGTTGCCATTAGCACAGGGCACTGTAGAAACCAAAATACACGCTGACTTATGAAAAAAAAAAAAAAAAACTCTCCATGCAGTGAGTGCACATGTGGAGGTATATGAGTGTGTGTATAACTGCCATGCTAATGTGTAGAGCTCTTACCACAATCCTGTGACCTGGTTTTCAAGAAGTCCTGGTGTGAGAGATTGTATTTGTTCTCTGTGGTCCTGAGATGGAGCGAGGCGTCAGGGGCCCAGAGGCGTGGGGAAAGAGGATGTGGATAGGATTCTTGTGGTGTGTAAGATGATTTTATTCACAGTAAGAGAAAGTTTCATTTAGTTCACAAGAATGCAAAATCTTACTCTGTCCTCATTTCATGTTCTGATGGTGAATCCCATAAATGCTGGCAAGAGCGCAAAAGAGCCCAAAGGATATAAATAAGAAATTATTTGTGATGCTTATTTTTAACCTTTTAACTGGTAAGTTTAGAATATCTTAACTGTCTCCCTGGAGTGAGTTTTATAACAGCTTTACACATTTTAGAACACTCTTTAGAACTTTAAAGTGTATTAAATATTTTAGTTTCCATGGCTACACAATAAGCCTTAATTAAGGCAAGAAATTTTCTAAATTTTAAATTTGATCCCACTTTATATTAAGTGTCCTTAATTAATATGTACTTACACAGGATTTAATAGTTTGATACAATGTATTTATTGTGTATATACCTGTATTTACTGTGTACTTATGCTTGATTAAATACATGTATGTAACTACATCTGTAATTAACTTTTGTTATTACATTTGTAAATACAATGTTGACCATCCCTTACACCTTAACCCACCCTTAAACCTACCCGTGCCACCAAACCTTTCCATAACCCAACCTCTATCCCAACTCAAAAGCAACACTTGTGTTCTCAAATACATTATAAACACAGTAAGTACATTGTATTTATTTTTATGTAAGTACATAGTAGTTAAGGACACTTAATATAAAGTGGGACCCTAAATTCTCTACATTCTAAATCCCATATGTGGAGCCATGCTGTGTTACTGTACTGCTAAAGACTTAAGATCACTGACGAAAGAGATATCCGTATAATGAACATTATGTCACCATTTATTAACCCTAATGCTGTAACATACATGTTTTAGACCAGTGTTTCTCATTCACGTTCATGTAGGACCACCAGCTCTGCACATTTTCCATGTCACCTTAATCAAACACACCAGATTCAGATCATCAGCTCATTAGCAGAGACTGAAAGACCTGTAATGAGTGTCAGAAACAAAGGAGACATTTAAAACATAGTTTTGGTGGTCCTCTAAGAATATGGTTGAGAAACATTGGCTAAGTTTACATGGACATTAGTAATAAAATGATTTGCCTTAATCTGAATAAGACGATAATATGATTTGGTGTTTACATGAGTTGCTTTTTAAATGTTCCTTTCATGATCCCGGTTTACATATATTGTTATATATTGTTATTATATATTGTTATATGTTATAGCATATATTTTGATTAACTTCTTTGCGATTTTAATTGCAGTTTGGCACTTTCATTTTCATCCAGGAACATTTCATGCATGCCCCCTATGACAAGCGATATATTGGATGTGACTATGAACTGCTGGAAGAGTGTTGTTTATAAAAATTCATACCAAATAGAGTTTTATACCGAATTTCACGCTGAAGGAGTGAAAAACCTTCGCATTTCAAGGTGTATGTGTCTGGGGTCCTTAACTGACTTGATAGGGGCATAAAATAGTCAAACAGCCATATGTGTGTGGACTATCCTGTCACAAAACGTATCAAAAAGTCCTACATGAAGGTAATAATTTAAGGTGTTTACGTGTCATATTGCGCACTTCAAGAATGCGACTAAAATTGGCACACTCCAATTCTTAACAAAATTTCTCTTTTTGTTTATCACATTAATCAGATTCAATTCAACAAAAATTGCTGTTCACATGGTTGACTCTTAAGCCTGGTTTATACTTTTGCGTCAAGTGGCCGGCGTAACCCACGTCGCAGGCAACACGCGTAGCTGTGCATTTATACTTCTGCGTGCTGTCTGTTGGTTTGCATTAACACTTCCGAAACGCTAGTTGGCAGTGAGGTGTTAATGTTCCTCTGTGTCGAGTTTCTTCGCTGGTGTTTTGCTTTTCCTGAACACTTGCTAAATGTACAAGTGGCTAAGACTCGCTCATTTTGAGGCAGGAACCAGCGGACGTGTAACAACTTTAACTATGAGGTAAACACAAAACAAAACTTTCCATCCGGAGCTCCTTCACGGGACTCCACACTTGTAAACAATTGCTCCATCGGGGTCACGCCATTCGTCAGCGCTACCAAGCCGACCAATCACAGAGCTTGCGCGAGGACCACAGCTTAGGGCTATGCATCAACGCCATAGCTTACGCGTGCGTTTGACGCAGAAGTATTAATCAGTCTTTAATCAGAGTATTGTCTTAATCATTTTAAAATTGCATTATTGGTGTCTGTGTTAACATGCTTAGTGTTTTAGTGAACCCGGCCTCATTGGAAGTATATTTTTGGGTACATTTTTAAAAACTGAGAAATGTGTACCAAGGGCTATGCCTTCTTGCAGTTTTTTTGTATTCATAAAAAATCCACTAGAGGCTGCCATGTTCGTTTTTGACAATCTCAAATATGTTATTAGGCGAACGTTTTTTTTTTTCATACGGCGTCATTTCATGTAAATTGTAAAGGCGCTGTGTATATTTATGCTAAATATCAACTTCCTGCACACGTCCATGAGAGAGAAGACGGTCAGCACATTGTGCATAAGATGTATGCTTGATATTGGATCCACTTGTCCGCTTCCCTAAACCCAACCAATAGTCTTTTAGCCGGCAGCTAGCTCTCTGCAACTCTCACATTGTTAATCTGCAGTCTGTGTGGGTCGTAACATCCCAGTTTAGTGAAGGGGACACTATACTGTCAGTGAGCGCCGTCTTTAGGATGAAACGTTAAACCGAGGTCCCAACTTTTTGTGGTTAAAAATCTCAGAATGTCCTAAAAAGAGTAGGGGTATAACCCCGGCATCCTGGCCAAATTTCCCCGCTGGCCTCTGTCTATCATGGCCTCCTAACCATCCCCATGTCATAAATGACTTCATCCCTCTGTCTCCTCTCCACCAATCAGCTGGTGTGTGGTGTGCAGTCTGATGCAATATGGCTGTTGTTGTGTAATTCAGGTGGATGCTGCACACTGGTGGTGGATGAGGAAGTTCCCCCCAAAAATGTGTAAAGCGCTTAAAGTGTCTATATAAATGTAAGGAATTATTTTTATTATTATTATTGATTTCAAAAGCAAACTTAAAGCAAACTAAGAGAAAAGCCATTAGAACTCTTTGTTTTTAATTACAATTTCACCCTGTTTTTTGGAGGTTTCATTTTATCTGGTTTCTCGAACCAACCTGCGCTGGACTTGAACCCCAGTCCCACTCTGCTCCACCTCCCAAGTATGGTGGCATAAGCAGACAGTGGTACTGCCACTTTGCTTTCATTTTACATACTCATATTTACTCATATTTATTGGTTCTCAAAAATGCAGCCTCTGGGCACATATTTCCAATTAGCCCGTGTTGGTTTTAGAACTAAGAGCTTCTGTGTTTATTAAAAGTGAAGTGTGCTGTATATTAGTTAATCATTGAATAATCGAATGATTGAATAATTGAACTATATAGCTTAACTATATATTTCCAAAGTACATTACAAAGCATCACTTATCAAGAAAGTCTTTTAAGGTTATATTAATATTTTGACTGGGCCATTCGACAGCATAGTTTTCTTTCTCTGAAAGCATTTGAGAGTTTCCTTGGCTGCGTTTTGGATCATTGTTTTGCGGAAATGTCCACCTTGATCTTCATCGTCCTAGTAATGTCCAACAGTTGACTGAAACAGCTAATTTACAACAACAAAGGGCAGAGAGTTGCTAAATAACTACTAAGATATTTCAGCTGCTGTCTGGGCTTTCACTGCCTTTCTACATCTCCCTTTCTTCATGTGTTCAATACTTTTTTCCTGCTCCATTTCATTGTATTATGCATAATGTCATTTTTAAACTAATTCGATTAGTTTTATTTACATATATGGATTTATGTGGTTGTTACCAAAATCCGGGGAGAATTTCAAGTCAACGACACCGTTAGAAATACGTTTTCTGTGAAAAATGGTGTTCAATACTTTTTTTTTCCCTCTGTATGTGTACATGTATCCCATATAGATTTCAGTTTGATTTCTAAGAGCCTGTTTACATCTTTATTTTAAAATTCATGTCGGTCAATCAGATCACAAGAAGAAAAGCTACGAGAAAATGGACAACCTAAAACTGTCATTGCACATGTAAGCCCACATGTGGACCCACTAACACACAAAGCCTGTGAGGGGGAAAAAATGCCCTCTGAGAGAGCAGCGATAACTAATGACAGAAGTGAGGAAACACAGCTGAAACTACAAACAACAGACAGAGAGAGATGGGAAACGCAGGGAGCTCCAGCTGTGAGGCCCTGCATAAATGATAATGAACTCATAAAGCTCATCTGTGCTGGATAAGGAGATAAAGTGTTGTAATCTCGCTCCGGCTAAACACCCGAGCAGAATTCAAACTGCCACTTTAATAACTGCATGTGGGAAAATGAGAGAGTGAAAGACTGATAATTGTTGAAAAAGAATCACATGCACCACACAACCCTGAGACACCAGGAATCACAAGAACACATACAAACACACACGTGTATATTGTAGATCCTGTGATGATGGGTTTGTCAGTGTTATGATAGCAGACTAATATCAGCCTGAAGCAATCAGCAAACTCAATATAACCACCCAGCCATCTGACAGCCATTATACCCTCCATTACAAAACATTACAGCTTAATAATACATCTGCCCCTCACTGGGGCCTGTGTGTGAGAGATGTGTGAGGCGCAGAGAGGGAATATATGGCGATATGAGCATTTGTGAGTGAGTGAATCAATGCCTGTATGCTTTTGCGTGCGCGTGAGTGTTAAATGTGTATCGATTAGGACAGGGTAAGGGCTTAAAACTCCAGCAGCAATGTTAATGCTTTAAATAGAATAATCATTACCTCACAGCATCAAGATAGCGAAGTTAAAAATTGTGTATAAATAAAGCCACATACACCTCTGAGTCATGCGGAGTCAGATTCATATACCATTATATCCACTAATCCCTTGTGGCATTCCTCCAGGCTCTGTGCTGGGTCCAGTAGTTTTCCTAATTACTAGGTAATGTGATCTGGTAAAAAGTGCATTCCAAAATATTTCTGGATCACAATATTTATTCACTTGTTAATATAATTATGTTTTGATAATGCCTTTCAATGCAATGTTTTAAAGGATTTATTATTAATAATCATCACAGGATAACTGTATTAGCATCACATGCATGTCACACGAGCTTCACATGTTAAACTCACATGTGAGACACATGTGAAACACACCATGTGTGTGGTCTTGGACATTTTCATTTGACACTCATGTGGTTTTACTGGAAGGGATGTAAGTATCGTATATGTTCATGTTGTTTTGATCTGTGTTTTTAATCATGCTTTTTTGTTATCCGTTTTGCTATGCTAGATAGAGCACTTGGATATATCACTTTAAAATTTCTGTATAAATAAAATTGTATAAATATTCAATCAAATTGAAAAACTAAATGCAACATAGGCTCATTCTGAAATGTAGCCCTATATACATTTCTGGAGATTGCGAATTATGTTGCCAGAAATACGTATGGCTGCATTTCATATTTAAAACAAATCCTACGGGGCAGTATGACGTTAGCAGCTGACCACTTACCTCTGTATGGAGGACTTTCCCAGTGTTACCAGTAAGCACTTAAGACATAGAAAGGAGTTGACCTTGACAACTAGGTTTGAGTCTGGCGAAGAAAGGTTCCAGAATGCAGGTAAGACAATAACCAACGCTAAATTAAATAAACAAGTAAATAACAGGGTGAGAATGTGATAAAATCTGAAAACGTGGTAAAAAAAATTCAGTGGGCTTTTCTTTTTCTGGCTTGCTTTTAAAAACACTGTTAGTTGGGTTTTGGAAGTGGGTGGGTACTGGTTAATCAATGCTTTTTAAAACACTATCGGTTGGGTTTAAGAAGGGGGATGGGTGGGAGAATCGGTTGGTTGTTCAGTCAGACAGTCAGTCAGTCAACATCAGCCTCTAGTGGATTTACACGAGAACAGCAGGCACAAAATGGCACTCACAAGAGTTTAAAATCTTTAAAATCTCAAAAAGCCTACACAGTGATCTCTGGTGGATTTACAAAAACAAAAATGTCAAAATATATAAATAAAATAAAAATAAGTACCTCCTGGGACTTGCAGAAATATGTATAGCAGTACGTTTTTAGAATGAGCTTGGGTTGACTAAATGAAAAACATCCACATGGTCATTCAGTATAGTTTATCTGTCATCAGTGGTGACTTCCTTGAAGGAAATGCAATTATTATCTCTCAGTAATAAGCACTTTACATCATAACCAACGAACACATTAACAACATCTTAAAATGTTACGAAAAAAAAAAAATTATATATATATATATATATATATATATATATATATATATATATATATATATATATATATATATATATATATATAATGTAATTCCATTGAAAACAATTATTAATTTTAATCATTTAATAATAATGAAAAATTATTTAATTATAATTATATTATAATAGTTATCATTTTATTATTTAAAAATAATAAATTGTGTTCTTAAATATTTATAGTATTAACAATGTGAACAATGCTACCAATAAATAGTATAAGGATGTAAATGGTCAACATCACAGTGCTTGTCTGTAATTTACAGTGGGTACGGAAAGTATGCAGACCCCCTTAATTTTTTTTACTATTTGTTACATTGCACTATTTAATTAGTTTTTTTCCCTCAATGTACACACAGCAGCCCATATTGACAGAAAAATACAGCATTGTTGGCATAATTATTAATTAAGAAACATCACATGGTCCTACGTATTCAGACCCTTCGCTTACTTTTTAGTAGAAGGACCCTTTTGATTTTATACAGCCATGAGTCTTTTTGGGAAAGATGCCACAAGTTTGTTTTTGTTTTTTGTAAATATTTTTTTTGATTGTAAATATTGGTGGACAGCCATTTTTAGGTCTCTCCAGAGATGCTCAATTGGGTTTAAGTCAGGGTTCCTGCTGGGCCATTCAAGTCACTGAGTTGTTGAGAAGCCACTCATTAATTATTTTAGCTGTGTGCTTAGGGTCATTGTCTTGTTGTTAGATAAACCTTTGGTCCAGTCTGAGGTTCTGAGCACTCTGGAGAAGGCTTTCGTCCAGGATATCCCTATACTTGGCCGCTTTCATCTTTCCCTCGTTTTCATCCTCGTCGGTTTTCTCCACACATACCACTTAGAATCAAAGCCAAAAAGTTCTGATGTGTTTTCATCAGACAGGAGAAACTCATTTCTCACCAACTTGGAATCATTGAGGTGTTTTTTTTTTTTTAGCAAACTCCATGTGTACAATTAATAAAACATACATGTACTTTAACATATACTCCTGTGCGCTCTTCCTTCACACATTACAACATGCTCCACATGACATTACACTTAGTGGCTGCGTCCGAAACCGCATACTTATACAGTACGCTAAAATCAGTATGCGAGCCGAGTAGTATGTCCGAATTCATTGAAGACGAAGATCAGTATGCGAGAAGTACCCGGACTACTTCTGGCGAGATTCTTAAGTGCTTATCCCATGCACACTGCACTATCCCATGATGCTCCACAAGAAAATTCATGAATCAGAGTTAAGCTACTCAACTGGCAAAGGTAGGTCACGTGACCATGACAAAATGGCGGATGTAGTATATCCGAACTCCATTCATACTTTTCACATTCATACTGTATAGAATGTACTTTTCTAATGGCCGAGTAGTATGTTTAAATTCAAATGCAGTACCTATTGAGTAGTAGGCAGTTTCGGACGCAGCAGGTATGTATGAAGAGCATCACGGGCGCGCCCACTACTGGTGCATGCAGTGACGTCTTGACGCAAGTACGTGACAAAAAATGACCCTTTTTTAAAAAGCGCACATAATACTTATTTATCTTAATTTAAAGTGTCAATAAACCATTAGATATTTTAACAATATTAGAAAAATAACATTAAACTTTTTTATATAAATTTGAAGAAATAAATGTACAATAGCGTGCATAAAATAAATGTATACAATCAGGTTATCACACATGCAGGTTTTCATGTGTCGGACTGCAGTGATGGTGGACTTTTTACACCTTTTTCCTATTTCCTGAGTGCATCTCAGGAGCTCAAAGCCAGTGATCTTTAGGTTCTTCTCTACCTCTCTCACCAAAGCTATTCTCCCTCGATAGCTCAGTTTTGCTGGAGGACCGGCTCTAGAAGGGGTTCTGGTCGAACCAAATGTCTTCTATTTAAGGATTATGGAGGCCACTGTGCTCTTAGGAACCTTTTTTTTCTAACCATGGCCAGATCTGTGTCTTCCTTTGACCACATGATCCTTATTTGCTCTGACATGCGTTGTGAGCTGTAAGGTCTTATATAGGTGTGTGGCTTTCGCAATCAAGTCCAATCAGTATAATCAAACACAGCTGGACTCAACTGAAGGTGTAAAACCATCTCAAGAATGACCAGAAGAAGTGCACAGCACCTGAGTTAAATATATAAGGGTCACAGCAAAGGGTCTGAATACGTAGGACCATGTGATATTTCGGTTTATCTTTTTTTACATGTGCAAAAATGTCAACAATTCTGTGTTTTTCTGAGAGTGTAGGGTACTGTGTGTACATGAATGAGGTTAATGAAAAAGGATGAACTTTTTGAAATGGTTTTAGCAAATGGCTTCAGTATAACAAAGGGTGAACATTTTAAGGGTGTCTGATTACTTATTATACCCACTGTATCTAGTTGCATATTCTATATTCTACATTTCAAGATAAAACTCTGAAGAACAGATTATACTGGATTGCCTGACCATAGTTGTAGCATAACATTTGCTGTAAATCCTGTAAATCCTTTGACAATGCATTTGCCGCATATGTTGATGTTTTCTATAACAAAACCATAGTTATGTTTTGGAGGGATCTAGGAATGCTGCAGAATATACTGTAGTTCTATTGTGGCAACATCTTTAAAACAATGCACTTTCAGCATTGTAGGGAATAAATAAGTTTCAGTTTATATTAATTATTAAGAAACATTAAATGGGAAACCCTAATATCAGTCAAAGCTATAGTAGTAAATATAGAAAGCAATGATTTCAAAAGTTGAAAACATTTCTGCTTTTACACCCAATTCTATGTTTATAAAAGCTGAAGGTTTTTGCAATCTCTCATGATGATGTTCCATTGTTTCTGTCCATACACTCCAGTGAATTACAGACAACAGAAACTCTTTCTTTGATCTCTATTATATCAGATTTATTTATTTTTTTTTCATTTTAATGGTTCATTTACAAACATGCAGAAAGAGCAGCGTTAAAACAAGAATTAACAGGGGGATTGTTATTTCTCCTCTGATCTGAAAATTAGACATTGAAATAGTCACCTGCAGCTTTCTTGGCAGAATGCTATGATTAAAGCTCCCGTGTTTCCATTTTAGTCAAGAAGGGTACTTTTTTTCTCTCTCTTATGTGTGTCTCTAGGTTAATGAGGTGAGGGTTAAACACACGAAACTAGAACACTCCAGGAACACAAATATACACACGCATGGCCTCTGTTTTCTACCGCCTTATATGTGGTTTTGGAAATGAAAGAGTGTATACAGACTCTTCCTGCAGAATAATTAAGCCTGAGATCACTCCGCTGGGGCCAAAATAACCTTCAAAGTAAGACATGAGAAATCGTTGTAATCACTTCATGCTGTTGTTTTGGATTTAGGACAATGAATGCTGTGATGGTCTATGCTCTATGAATTTGCGCATCTCTGCTTGAGACCATTTAAATCAGTTCGGGGGAAGGTTTATGTTCTCTGATTTATATTATCTGTTTTCTTTACTTTTTGCCAGGTGATTTCTGATGAAATGCATGGGTAAGGCTTTGTTGCTATAATGTACACTAAAGATCATTATAACTGCCTTTAGCAACCCAAGCTCATTCCGAAAACATACCACTATATACATTTCTGGAGAGCACCAAATATGTCCCAAGGGGTATGTTTTTTTGCAGTCTTTCTTTTTGCGAATACACCAGAGGCCGCTATGTACGCTTTTTGAGATCTCAAACTTATTTTTTTGAGATCTCAAAGCACTTCATACAGAGGTAAGCGATCACCTGGTAAGCTCAGAAAGGAACGGCGTCATGCCGCCCTGTAGCATTCGTTTTTAAAGACGAAATGCAGCCATACATACTTCTGGCTACATAATTCGCGATCTCCAGAAATATATATAAGGTTACGTTTTTAAAATAAACCCATGTTGGCATTTAGTGCATGTGATCTGACAACCAGAAATTAACCTAAATACAAAAAATACATGTATTACATTGTAAAAGATGATTATAAAATGTAAATTAACTTGTAATAGCAAAAAAAAGTGTTCTTTTAAATGCAATTATTAACTATTGTATTTCAAATTATAATTATTAATATTCAGTATTTTTCATCAGTCTGTTGTCTTGGGTGAATTCATCTGAGATGAGTTGCTTTTGATTGTCAGATAAGAAAAGTTTGGTTGAAATTTTTCCACTTGTTCCCCAGTGTCTCAAGTTTAACACATTTTTTCACTGATATTTTAATGCACAACCATGTGGCCATGGCAACACGATGGCACAGTAGGTAGCACTATCGCCTCACAGCAAGAAGGTTGTTGGTTCGAGTCCCAGCTGGGTCAGTTGGCATTTCTGTGTGGAGTTCTCCCCATGTTCGGGTGGGTTTCCTCTGGTTGCCCCGGTTTCCCCCACTAGTCCAAAAGCGTGGAATAGGTGAATTGGGTAAGCTAAATTGTTCGTAGGGTTTGTGTTTGAATGACTGTATGTGGATGTTTCCCAGTGACGGGTTGCAGCGGGAAGGGCATCAACTGCATAAAACATATGCTGGATAAGTTGGTGTGGATGCTGTGATGACCCCTGATTAATAAAGGGACTAAGCCAAAAAGAAAATGCATAAATGAATGAACTGTGCGTTTACACCGAAGGCGGCAAGAACGTCAGCGTAGCCGAAAGTCATTCATTTTCAATAGGAGCTGCCGGCGATAAGTAGTGAGAAGCAATGTGGTGCATTTTTGCCGGTGCTGGCGTTGAGGAAAGTTGAAATCAAGTCAACTTTATGGTAATGAGCTATGGCACTGATCAGCGGCATATGATATATGGAAATATTGGATAAGTGGAGCAAAGCCGAAGCACAGTAATAACTTAATCTTCCATAGTTAAATTAATTTGATGACAGGTGTGCAACATTTTTACAGTAGAAAGTTTTTTATGTGTAAGAATGTAAGTGTTGATATGCTGCAACGGCCCCCTTAAATACGAGATTAATGTAGCGAATTTTGACGCTGTCACCAGCAGTACGGTGAAGGCAGACAGCGTTGTCACCAGGTTGGGCAGAACGAACTTTGAAGCTCTCACAACCTTAGTTGTGAATGCACAGTTAGTCTTAAATTGAAGACAGAGGGGGGTAGATACCTTAAATTATACCTCAGTATATGTGTCGATACCTTAATTTTTAGTCAGATACCTTAAATTTTATACTATTTATATCATATACAGTCGATACCTTAAATTTTAAGTTTCTTAAGTGATTAGCAAGGTTATACTATATTGTATTCTGATATATTTCGCTACAACTTTTAATTGTCATATTATTATTATTCATTCATTTTCTTTTTGGCTTAGTTCCTTTATTAATCATCGGTCGCCACAGCAAAATAAATTTTCAACTTTTTTTTGAGACTTTAGGTTTTACCTAGCCAATGCCCTTCCAATATTTTTGTTGTTGTTGTTACTTCTAAATGTACTTAAGGGTAAATTTTCTTGTTAATATCAGCTAACACATTATTTTAGTTGACGCAAAACAGACGATTTATATAGTAATATTGTTAACTATTCTGTTTTGGAATGACATGAAGGGTAAATAATAACTGTAAATGATATCTGAATTAAAATTCTTAGGTGAACTATGCCTGAATTAACCCATGTGTGCTGATGAATATGCTTTCATCCACTCTGGGGTGATTTTGAGTATTAATTTGGCCACAACTTTCTCTGTGTTTCAGCAAATGAAATGATTTTTGCGGACAAATATTATTTTGACACATTTTAGAAAAATTCTTTGAACATTTTCAAAAATTCAACAATACACAGCAAATTGACTACCCTTTCATTATGTCCGTGACATAACAAAAGGGTAGTAAATTTGAACAGTACACAAGGGTTAATCAGCTTTGATTATTTTTTTCCAGAACATCTACCATATTTATATCTGATTTCTTGAGCAAAATAAACTGATCATATATATTCCACAAAACCCTCACAGTTTCCACCAGGGGTGTCCAAATTTGCTAGTGTCCTGCAGAGTTTAACTCCAGCTTGCTTCAACACACCTGTCTGGGCGTTTTTAGCATTGCTTTATTAGCAGATTCAGATTCAGTTTTATTCAGGGTAAGAGCTAAAATATGAAGAAAAGTGACCCTCCATGAGCAGAAATGGACACTGTTTACACAGTACATGCAAAACTTACAATTCTCTGCCTATTAAACTGGAAGTATTTTAACAGAACAAAAAAGAGACACATCACCTTGAAATCTGGGAGTGATGTGTAAAATCTGGGGGGAGAGAAGTGTATGATTTGACCGTGGGTGCTCTTGACCCATCTGTCAGTCAAAGCGCTTCCAGGCGGCAGATCTCTGCCTGGGCACAGAGGGGTTCACTGCCATCTGCAGCTGGTGTTTTCGGTGTGGTGGGCTCTTCTGCGCTCCTCTCAGCCCCTCGAGCACATTCCTCATGGTTTCTTTTGTTTTTTAGTGTGCAGTGATTTCCATTTCTCGGCACTCCTCTGTCAGAGTGACTCACTACTGCCCACATTAAGCCGCGAAACATGCCGCTAATTACACACTGCAAACAGGAATAAGCTGCGTTGTCAGAATCGGAGGCTGTTTAACGGTTAGATAGCTTCTCCATCTGTGGAGCATTCCGAAAATGATTACTGCGGAAGTAAATCATTAACAGTGGGTTTTGTGTGTTCCTTTCTTCTTTTCTTGAGGAAAAAAAAAGTCACTAATGATTCCTTGTCACACTAACACTTGACAAAAAGGCTTTTTTTAAAGCAATTGTGTGTACTTGATCAGTTCATGGATTCTTAAGGAAATTAACGTGCTATTATTTTGGAATGTGTGTAATATTCATTACTTTATTTACTTGGTATGTTTTTTTATAGTTCTGATTTTTAAATCAGCATATACGCTCATGCTTTGCATTTATATCTGTCAAATGGAGGAACAAACTGGTTTAATATCAATCTATGTAGAGAATTTAAAAGAAACACAAATATATAAAGTTTAGTTGAAATTTTGTAGTTTGCACTTTTTTATTCCAATATTTTGCATAGACTTGCAAAATATTGGTACATTTACTAATACATAATACATTTACTACTAAATGTATTGCATTTATATTTCGAAAGATGTTTGGTGACTAAAATAATATTTTAAGAAATATGTCTGTTTAATAAATTGGTTTTGTCCAATGCATTAAAATATATTATCTATCTATCTATCTATCTATCTATCTATCTATCTATCTATCTATCTATCTATCTATCTATCTATCTATCTATCCATTCATTTTCCTTCGGCTTTGTCCTTTTTTCATCAGGGGTCACCACTGCATAATGAACAGCAAATTATTCAGCATAATATGTTTTACATGGCAAATGCCCTTCCAGCTGCAACCCAGTACTGGGAAACTATCCAGGCACCCACCCACTCATCCATCCATCCATCCATCCATCCATCCATCCATCCATCCATCCATCCATCCATCCATCCATCCATCTATCTATCTATCTATCTATCTATCTATCTATCTATCTATCTATCTATCTATCTATCTATCTATCTATCTATTCATTCAATTTCCATCATCACAGCGTAATGAACTGCCAACTTATCCAGCATATGTTTTGTACTGTAAATGCCCTTCCAGCTGCAACCTAGTACTGGGAATTTATTCATCCATTCATCCACCCACCCACCTATCCATCCATCCATCCATCCATCCATCTATCTATCTATCTATCTATCTTCCTTCATTTTTCTTTGGCTTTGTCCCTTAATTCATCACAGCGGAATGAACCGCCAACTTATCCAGGATATGTTTTAAACATAAAATGTCCTTTCAGCTGCAACCCAGTTCTGAAAATCTATCTATCTATCTATCTATCTATCTATCTATCTATCTATCTATCTATCTATCTATCTATCTATCTATCTATCTATCTATCTATCTATCTATCTATCTATCTATCTATCTATCTATCTATCTATCTATCCATTCATTTTCCTTTGGCTTTATCCCTTTTATTCATCCATCCATTCATCCATCCATCAATTCATCCTTCCATTGGATGGGTAGATAGACGGATATTCAACAGAAGGAACTAATCACCATAAACCAGAAATATGTGATAATCCTAATTCAATAATTTATAATAATCAACACCTTTGGGAAAATGTTGATCATTCCTTTGGTTAATAATAAACACTGGATAATAAAACTACAGCAGCTCATTTGTTACTCTTTATAAGCTTGTGACCTTTAAATGGCATTATACAATTTTGGATTTTAATTATGTGTCAGTAAATACTGAAATTATTACCATTACTCAAGATTAATACATGATTTTTGTTGACTTTTTTATTGGATAAAATCTGTACGCTATTACTATGATATTAATGTAAATCATTATTTTTTTAAAATTAACTGTGGCAGGTCATTTTGCTAGCAAATCAGGAAAGACTAAAATGTGAAGCAGAGTTTCTCTCCCTCTCTCTGTTTCTCCTGTTGGTGTGCCCTGAGGTGATACAAGCAGTCATTTCCTTTTCCCGCTATGCTTCAGTGTTAAATGTAAATCTCATAATAACTGTGTCATGTGCTGCTATCTTTGTGTCATGGGCTGGTCACGCATGCTGGTGGACTGTCAGAATATTCTCCTGATAGAGCAGTGCTGAAGCGTGAAGTTCAGTCTGATCGCGTGACACCGAGCTTCAGGCCGGTCGGGTCACCTTAGTGACAGGAAATGAAAAGACTTACGCTTCAGTTTGTCTGTTTATCTGTCACAGATACAAACTAAAGCACAACAGAAAGGACGGGAGTAGAGGAATCTACTTTGAAGGTTAGGGACTAAAAAACAAGCAAACGTAGTTTATTAAAGCATCAGGCATGAATCTTGTCTTATTACTAGAAAAAAGTAAAACAATACATTAATTACAAAATTACAGAAAACGATAATGAAATAGATTGTTGCCAAGAAAATATTTGCAATTATTGTTTTATTTTAAAATAAAAAAGCAAAAATAGTCAACTTTATGAAAAGATGGGCTAGATAGCAGTTGAAAAACAGATTTAGATATATTACAATGGATGTAGTTTGTGATTTAACCTTAACTATTCATTTTTCTCAAAAACAAGTGACGTTTATAATAGTAAAATTCTCTGCTACATTTTAAAGGACAAAATGAGATTACAGTAGTCGCCATATTTTATGGCTGGACTTTATGATGTAAATAAACACCAACACCAAGTTTAAATCATATATTATCTCACTTTTGTCAGGGGTCTTTCAAAATGATAAACATAGAAAATAATAAAAAAAATATTTATATTGTTAATAGTGCTGTCAATCGATTAAAAAAAATTAACTAATTAATCGCACCTTTTTTAAAAAAAATAATCGCGATTAATCACATTTAAAATACTGAAACTTGTAATTTTGGCTATTTAAATGTAAAATTAATGTAAACGCAAGACAAAAAATATTTAATTTCAAAATATTATTGTTTGATAGAAGTTTTGTTTAACTTGTAACACAGATTTCTTCATGTAAACAACATACCCACAATAAACCATCAAGATCCTGGCTTGACAGCCATATTTATTACAGAAATTAAAACACAGGCATGTTAATGACATTTAAATTTCAAAACAATCAATGCCAATAAAGAAAACATTGATTTCCATGTTGGATTCTAAGTGTACTGCAAAAAAATGCCAAAATACAAGAATTGCAGATATGGAAAATGAAAAATTATAATAAACTATATAATACAAACTGTTGCACTCATTGTAAAGTTTTATTGCTGTGAGTTGAGAACATTAGTTATAGAGTAGAAACAATTTTGCTTAATCCTCCTTTACATTCATCCAGTTGCTAGGACTATCCCGCAAGTGCACAGAGACTCCCAAATGCCCGCAAATGAATGATAATTTCTTGCAAACCGGCCGTTAAATACATTGCACACCCCTCTCGCCCCTACTCAGATACGTCGCTCACTCCACCCCTGACACCCCTCAACAGGCCTGACACAGACACACACACAGACAGACACACACAACGCTCTGCAGACGTTTTGGCCCCAACGGCCTTCCATACTGGAGCGACTCCTCTTAGATTCAACACGCATGATCACGTTCATCAAATTTGCTTAAACTAAGCGTCCTAAAGTATTACTGTATTTCACAAGGATTCTGACACAACAACGCGAAGCATACGCTTTCGTTGCGTTTAATGAGGAAACACGCTATACTTGGAGGGCGCATGCTGAAAGGCAGAGTAATGCCCTTTGACAGCTCGCGACTTCACCAGACGTTCTGAGTACATTTACATAAGACACCAATACTCCGATTTTAATAGATAATACTCTTATTAAAATTCTACCGTGTAGCCTTAAAAGGAACCTTACCTTAAAGGAACACCGAGTCACGAAATGCGGAGGATTTTCTTTCTGTTCGCCATGCGGTATTAACTTACAACAGAAGTCGAAAGTTAAAAATGAAACACCCGAAATTGCATGAAACTCTGGATAACCTGTGATGCAACTAATTGTTTTATACTGGAACTTGCCTTCAAAAAGTGCTTCCTTGGTCTTATCTACATTTATTGCATGCTGAACACACGTCCACCACAACAGGAAGTTAAAAAAAACCTGAACTGCGTTAATTGCGTAAATTTTTTTAAACGCGTTAATTATTTAAAATTAATCACATGCGTTAACACGTTAATTTTGACAGCGCTAATTATTAATAAATTCATCCATTCATTTTCTTGTCGGCTTAGTCCCTTTATTAATCTGGGGTCGCCACAGCGGAATGGACCGCCAACTTATCCAGCAAGTTTTTACGCAGCGGATGCCCTTCCAGCCGCAACCCATCTCTGGGAAACATCCACACACACTCATACACTACAGACAATTTAGCCTACCCAATTCACCTGTACCGCATGTCTTTGGACTGTGGGGGAAACCCACGCGAAGACAGGGAGAACATGCAAACTCCACACATAAACGCCAAACGGCAACAAAATTATTTGCTAAAATTATAAATAGCAGTGGCAGTGCGATATGGTTGTAAATCAGCACTGGTGGGTAGCATGCACTGGCACAATGCTGCAGGCTGAGTGCCTTACGCCCTATTTACCTGGGGCTTCAGCGTCAACGCTTGACAGAGGCCACTGTCTGAGCTAACGCTTCCATCGGTGCTTGAAAAGTTGAGCAAGTCCCAACTTTTGCAGCGAGCAACGCTGCTCTCCATCCATTAGAGATAAAAAAGCAAACTTGCATGCAGGTCGCACACCTAAAGCACCGCTCGGCGATGTTCAGCATCGTGCCACACAGCGCCATGCAATTTAGAATTCTAAACTAGCACACAGTTGGCTGTAAAACTAAACAAAAACACAAATTATTTTTTAGTCTCTGCTTGGTTTGTGTCCAAGTCTTACATATATGGCTGAATGCTGGTCCTCTCACTCATGTCGCTTCTCTCTGTCTGCCTGTCTGTTGTCAAACACAGAGCGGGGGAGCACTTGGCTTCGCCCCCTTGTAACTTTGGGTGGCAAGTCAAAACTAATTTTCATGTGAAGCAACACACCACTAAAACTGTGAGCTGTGTACAAGCCCCCAACATGACACTTGTAACACTAAACCTAAACTGGCACACTCAGAAGAACCATAATATTAATATTAAATCTTAAAAAAGGGTTAAACTATGTGCCCTTTAAGTAAAGATCACATGTCAGCAACAGGTTTGCTCACTGTTTTCTATAAAAAACAGTGCATTTTGTATATATAGTAAAATAGCAGATATATAAACAAAACTATACTTTCCGGATGCATTGTAAATAATATAGTACCATATAGCAGAGTAAATCCATGTAAAGAAAAAAAAATAAATAAATAAAAATCTTCGCTCTGTTAATTATCATTTGGGTAATATATGAAAAAGAAGAAAAAACTCACAGCAGAACTAATAATTTGTACGTCAACTGTATATCTTCATTAAATGCTTTACATTAAACAGTTCTTTACTTTACATAAAGTTCACACAGCCAATCAGAAGATGCAATCCTACAATCTCAGGCAAATGAGTGTTTGAATCCTCCTTTATTTATTTATTTATTTATTTTTAATAACGGTTCATAATGTGAGTAAATCATTCACATACATGCAGCTAACTTTTCACACTATAGGGTGACAAAATAGTGTCTATTGTTAGCCACTGGATAGTAAACTGTAAGATTTCACTCTGCAGTGATTGAGTTAGAGGCTTCGAATAGCTGCAGCACTGATATATCATCACTTGTTTACTCTTGAATGCAATGACTGAGCATTTAAGGGTTTCAGTCTCCATCTCTTGACAGTGTTTTGAGCAATCTAGTTCTATTCTTATCGATGGAGCTGCGGTATATTTGATGTACTGTAAACTGTTGTTTGTAAGAACTTATTCACCTTCTCTTGACTGAAAGAACTGTTTCTCTAACACACAAAGAGAGAGAAAAGGAAAGTGTTACCATATTGAACTGACTATGATTTAATTATGAGTTTGCTACTGTTTATTAGCTTTTCTTTTTTTAAAAAAAGCACATTTTTATTTCCTGTAAAAATGGTTAGTTACTTTGCTTAAAAAGTGAGTTTACCTAAATTACCTGAAAAAAGTTGACCTAACTTAATATAAATATGCACACAGTTCAATTACTTTAGAATTTTTAAGCAACATATTTAATCAATTTTATTTTAATAAATAACCTTTTTAATGATATTAAGAGTCAATAAAATGAAATAACTGAACCTAAACATGCAAGCATGATAACAAATCAATAATTTAAAAAGAAAAAAAAAAGTCAGACTGACTAAAAACACACACACACACAAAAAAAATGTTACTTTTAAAAAATTTAAAAATGAGATGCAACAACAAAATTTTTTGAGAATCCGTTCGGACAACTTAATATTTATGTTCAATCCACTCAAATTTGTTAAGATTAACTTCAAATTAAATTAATTCCCTAATGTTGCCCCAACACAAATCGGTTGAAATAAAAATCATAAAAGGGCTAATAATTTTGATGTCAGCTGTATATGTAACAGGTTTGTTTTAGTACATCTTGTTCTGTTTTTGATTCGTTTCCATGTATTACATGCTTTGTTCAAGTGGCCAATCAGAATTAGTCATGTTTATTCTTTGTAAATGCTGTTAATGTTGCATAGAAAAAAAAAATATATATTTAAACAATATTTAAACTGTCACATGGGCGACGCAGGCACAGTAGGTAGTGCTGTCACCTCACAGCAAGAAGGTTGCTGGTTCGAGCCTCAGCAGGTTCAGTTGGCGTTTCTGTATGGAGTTTGCATGTTCTCCTCGTGTTCGCGTGAGTTTACTCCGGGTTCCCCGGTTTCCCCCACAGTCCAAAGACATGTGGTATAGGTATATTTATGAGTGTGAATGAGTGTGTATGGATGTTTCCTAGAGATTGGTTGCAGCTGGAAGGGCATCCGCTGCATAAAACATGTGCTAGATAAGTTGGTGGTTCATTGCACTGTGGCGAACCTGAATTAATAAAGGGACTAAGCTGAAAAGAAAATGAATAAATGAATAAACAATCGCTCAAATGCTGTTCCTGGATGATATATTGTTTTAAAAACTGATTTCAAGACTTCTCTTAGAATATTTGTATTGCAGTTAATTCAATACAGTAATAAATAAATACATAATCAATGTAATATTCAGTTGACAACAACAAAAATAATTATACATGAGTTCAATTATAAATTATAAAAATAAAACACTAGCTAAATCAATGCTATAACGTAAAGTAAATATTAGTCATCAGTGTCCAAAAATCGAACTTAAATCAAAATTATTATACCTACTGTATCTAGCATACCAACGACAAGAAAATAGCTAGAAAGAGCATATCTGAGGTAGAAACTAAAGCCAGATTTTTCTTTTTTTACTTTGACACCAGCAGTATTAAGACATTTACTTTTGAAAGTCTCACTATTGAATTTGATATTGGGAAAATTACACAGCCGCAATTCTTTTTAGAATATGCAATATTTCTATATTTAATCACGAGTCTCCACATTCACGGGTCCTAAATATCCTCTAAACCACCTCTGGTAACATCTGCACTTAACCTAACATTAAAAATGTTCAGATGGCTGATTTTTCGTGGTAACGCCATCATGAATTAAGCGCCAGGTCACTTGCTAACCCTGTTAAATTACAATCTTCCTTGTGTGACTCATTCCGACTTGAAAATGAAACACTTCTAAAAGATTAAGTGGTGTCGAGGACATTATTTCTGTTATGTTACTCTGAACGCTGGTGTTCAGACTTAGGCAGAACAAAGTGAAATCCGAACACAGACCTAAAATCATTTAAAGCCCAGCGAATCGCACCTATTTGTGGAAATGCTGTTTCCTGCAATCCATGGCAGCCGCTGAGCAGGTCTAATTAACGGCCTGAGGTATCGACAAGCGCTCCGGCTAAAGACAAATAACCCCACATTTATCTCAAACCTATTTTTACCTAATTAAAGAAACACCTCCATTGACTTTTACTCCAACACACTTTGAGTTTGATTGGGAAACAGGATTTATGAAAACCAGAGAAAGTCTGGGAAAGAGATTTTCAGTTAAGGAGAAAGACAAAACGCTCAAAATAAAGTAGATGAGAAGTTAGAGGCTGCGTTTGCTTATTCGGCTTCTCTCAAAGGAGTGCCTAGATATAAGCAAAAGTCTAACTTTAAATCTTTACCGCAGCAATAAATATGTTCGTTATATAAGGATATTTATTTCTTAAAGCTCTCTTATTATGGATTTTTGACCATTACTTATTTGTTTTATTTTGGCTAAAATAAAAGCAGTTTTTAATTTCAAGGTCAATATTATTAGCTCGTTTAAGCAATATACTTTTTTCAATAGTCTACAAAACAAACCATTGTTATAAAATAACTTGCCTAATTACCCTAATCTGCCTAGTTAACCTAATTAACCTAGTTAAGCCTTTAAATGTCAATTTAAGCTGTATAGAAGTGTCTTGAAAATTATCTAGTAAAATATCATGTACTGTCATCATGGCAAAGATAAAATAAATCAGGTATTAGAAATGAATTATTAAAACTATTATGTTTAGAAATGTGTTAAAAAATATCTCCGTTAAACAGAAATTAGGAAAAAAAAATAAACAGTGGGGGCTAATACTTCTGACTTTATCTGTGTGTATATAACAAAATGAAATATTTAAATGTTAGGTATAAAACTTCTTTCAACTTTAACTACATTGAAGCCTATTGACTCAGTATATGTAAACAAGCAGTTGAAATTATGCACTTAAAGCCTATGCAATGGCATCATTGTGAGGTTTTATGTAAACATAACATTTTTAGTTTTGATCGTTTTATTAAATTTCATTATCCTAAATTGTTTTTTAAATGTTTAAATTGTCATGTTCCAATTCTGTTTTCTGATCAAATCAGTCGGCATCAAACCTCTCACAGAGTCACACGGGCAACGGCTAATGGTGACTGTCCAGTGCCAAAGTGTAAGTCCTCTTTTGGTCAATCTCTTTTCTCTGTAAAGGGAGCCAAACTGTGGAATGATTTACCAGTTAGCCTAAAATCAGAAAGTAATATTAATATTTTTAGTAGTGTTCCTAAAAAGTGGTTAAAAACAAAACAGTATTTGCATAAATAGTCTACTATTAGTTTGTTGGATCATGTCGCCTTTGCTTTTGCCTTCAGTAATTTTATGTAAATAATTATAATATTGTGTATATGTATTTGTATATGTTTATTCCATTTTGTCAATTTTTAAAAGCCTCCTGTGGACAGGTGTTGATAATTAATCACCTAGAGTTAATTATTTGAGTTTTACCATTTTTGAATCCTTTCACCTTATCGTTAACTGATATGAGCACTTTTAGCTTAGCTTAACATAAATCATTAAATCAGATTCGATCATTACCTCACTTATTTATTTATTATTTTTTAAACGTTATTTTAGGGTGCTTTCACACTAGCACTTTTGGACCGCACCGGGGTTCTTTTGACGTCAGAGTTTGGTAAGTTTAGCTAGTGTGAGCTGAAAGAGGTGGTCTGGGGTACATTTCATGCAAACTCTGCTTCGGTTCAATTCTGATATGAATGCAATCGTACCAAATAACAGAAGTGAACTGCCAACAGTCTGTGTATCACCTACCTTGGTGACAAAATGACTTCTGCAGATTTCGCGTGATGTTCTGAATGTTTTTTTTTTTTTTTTTCGGCAGATAGACACAAGTGGCACACAATTGAGCAAATTCTGTTGTGGTCATAGAGGGGTGGAGCGCATGAGACTGATTTCTGAAAAACCTCAATGAGTGACAAATGAGTCTTTGCATTGATCCTGTGGGACTGCAGACTACAGCTCAGCATAAAAAGTTTGGCCAGAGGAGAAATGGTCGTGCTCAACTGAGATTGGATTCTCTCAGAGTTTTTTTCCTTCACTTCTGTCAACTGGTGAAGTTTGTTCTTTGCCATTGTCGCCATTGGCTTGTTTGGTTGTGAAGCTGCAGATCGATGGATTTGTTCATCGACAGACTCTTCAGTGTTTGGAATTTCAGCAGTGAATATTAAACCACACTGAACTGAATTAAACTGAACTGAAAACTGGACTGACACAGTTTCAAAATACTAGAACTTCTATGTTAAGCTCCTTTGACACTATCTACATTGTAAAAGCGCTATATAAACAAACATGAAATGAAAAAAAGATGAAATCATAAGTGTAACAGGCACAATGATATTATTCAGCACATGAATATAGTTTCTAGCTGTGTAACTAGGTGACTAAAATTGACCTATTCACAAAAAAGTGGACAGTTCTGTTGTCCAGATGTCACATTAGACAGAAACTATGCTTCTAAGCTCAGGTTGTGTGCTGTAGTTTTACCCGTACATGTTTGTGATACTGTACACTACTGTTTATTGGAATTATGGACACTAAACAATTTAATTATTTGTTTTTGATTATTTTTGTACTTGTGGACAACAGCAGTGAAGATATCCAAACTATGAGTGTGAATAAAAATAGAAATGTTGACTACTCACTGACTTCACTCATCGGTTTACACAGCAAAACAGTTTATGATTATACTTTTATAGTTGGTTATAGTTTAAGGTTTAAGGTTAGGGTTCATAGAATAAGCCAACCTAGTTCCAAAGTTACTCATAAGCCTCTTACAGTGATACCGGTAAATATCTGGAAAATTAAAAAAAAAAAATCGCTGTTCACACAGGCGAGGACGTTACGGAAATTTTCCGGAAAAGAGCATTCACACATCCATTCCAAAATACCGGTAAATTCTGACATCATTCACCACAAATGAGCTTTAAACGGCTGCGCTTGTATTTGTAAACATTTGACTAAATTACAAACTCTGTGGATGATCAATATTGTGAACAACTTTCGCAGGATCACTTTCGCATGTCGAGATGTTCATAATATGTGCGTGTGCAGGCGCTCACAGGCTGTTTCACTGGCACACGCAAAGCTTGAAGGTAAACAAACAATGGCTTATCATAAGCATCTCATCGATGATTATTTACACAGTTAGCATTAAGAAGAACATATAAACGTGATCTGACTAACTTCTAGCAGCTAAATGTGTCTGGAAAAATATTCAAAGGCTTTTATTCTCACAAACCGCGCGGACGTAAATGCGTCTGACTGTTGTGATTGGCTAAAGCAGACGTCTTACGTCAGCACGTTCTAGACGTGCACGCGTTTATTACGTCAATCTTCCTTCTGCATTCACACAGCGCAGCATTCCGGCAAATTACCGGTAATGTTACAACTTCTCTTTCCGGAAAATAGCCAGAACGAATTTACCGGTATTTTCAAAAAGGACCTGTTCACACATACAACCTTCCGGCAATTTTCCGGAAAGGTCTGTATGTGTGAAAGGGGCTATAGTCAATTGAACGTCTGTTAGGAGACCATTAAAATAAAATGCAAACAGATATTAAGCAGACAATCTACTAATGCAAAAGTGACTGCAAGTCCACAAGTACAATAATAAGTAATGTACAGCTAGTAGAATTACCTGGACTATCAACAACAACAAAAATGTTACAGAATTTATGCAAAAACTTGAATAACCAAGCTCTTAAACTGAACTAATAATTACAATAATCCCTACGGTTTACAAAAGAAAAAGGCTATTATGTAACTTTATGAGGAAAAAAAAAAGCTATCATATGGTTCAGAAGACTGCCAGTATAGTGCACTAATCATTTTAGTACGGTAAAGTTATAATTCAACCCATAATCTAAATTTTGTCTTTTACTCTCTCTTCAATTGCTCCAAATCTGTTTGAGTTTCAGCTTTTTGTTGAACATAAGAAGAAATGTTGAAGAAAGTCGTAAAGCTGTAACCATCGACTTCAATAGTATTTGTTTTTCCTACAGTAGAAGTCAATGGTTAATGGTTTTTCTTCAATATATCTTCTTTAGTGTTCAACAGAATATAGAAACCTATAAAGATTTGAAACCATTTGAGGTTTTGAGTAAACAATGAGTACATTTTCAATTTTTGGTGAACTATTGGAGCGGCACAGTGCCTCAGTGTTTAGCACTGTCGCCTTACACAGCAAGAGGGTTGCTGGTTTGAGCCGCGGCTGGGTCAGTTGGCATTTCTGTAAGGAGTTTTGCTTGGGTTTCCTTCAGGTGCTCCCCCACAGTCCAAAGACATGCGCTATAGGTGAATATAAAAAACTAAATAGGTCTTAGTGCATGTGTGTGAATGCAAGAGTGTATGGGTGTTTCCCAGTGCTGGGTTGTGGCTGGAAGGGTATCTGCAGCGTAAAAAATCCTGGATAAATTGGCGGTTTATTCCACTTTGACAACTCCTGATTAAAAAAAAGTAACTAAGCGGGAAGGAAAAGGCATAGAAATGTGAAACTAACTTTTTCTTTGATGCTTTTTTTGATACTTGAAAGATTAATGATGTCACACTTGAAGACATATTTCTTGTGTAAATCAACTGATTCAGGTCACAGGTTTTGTGATTTTCATTTCCAGTAAAAGTTTAAGATCTGAGCATGAATCACAATGTTTTTTTTTTTTTTTTTTTCTGAAACAGTGGTTCTTGCCACTAACTGATACATCTAATGCATTTAAAAACTCCCAGAGCGTCCAAATCACCATATTTATCATATACTATAATCCATTAAATCTTTTCAAATTCCCCTGTGGATCTCAGGCCCTGACATGTGACATTTAGATCAGGTTATGCAAATGACCGGAGTCCTCTCATCTGAATATGGAGTCCTGCTATGTCCTCTGTGAGAGAGCAAGGACATGCTGATTGGAAGATTGAGAGTCTGAATATGCAAATTCCCAAACGCACTAGTCAACTTTAAAAGCAGAATATGTAAAAGTGCTCATGCTGTCTCTGACAATTCGTCAATAAGATGACCATGTACAGTATATGGGAGTGATGGAGACTTTGAAGGGCAAAATGTCAAACGTTTTAAAAATATATATGTTTTAGTTTTAAAACTATTAATAGCTTATCTAAACAATTAAACTCACAAAAAATTAAAAGGAGATAAAGAAGAGGAAAAATTTCAACAAAAACAAGAGAAAAAACTTTGGAGCATTAAAGCATTTAACACATTGTAATGTTGCCATTCTTTTTCACGACACCTAAACGATGTTTAAGGACTGAAGACACCAAGTGATGAAATGTTTCAGGTGTAATTTTATGCCATTCTTCTTGCTAACAAGTCTTAATGTGGGCAACAGTCCAAGGGGCTTTTGTCACATTTTGCATTTTAAAATGCTCCACACATTCTCTACTGGAGACAGGTTGGGACTGCAGGCAGGCCAGTCAATTACCTGTATACTCTTTCTCCGAAGCAATGATTTTGTAATGTGTGCAGAATGTGGCTCTCCGCTGTCTTGTTGAAATATGTATGGGTGTCCCTGGAAAATATGTCTTCTTGAAGGCAGCATATTGTGCTCCAAAATCTCTATGTACTTTCAGCAGTAATAGTGCCATCACAGAAGTGCAAGTTACCACTGAAGCAACCCCACACCAAGACAGGCCCTGGTTTTTAGACTTTTAGCTTATAATAGTCTGGAAGATTATTTCAATAGTATCTTTATGCAGCCTTTATGATACAAGCTGAGCGATGCAATGTCAGACACAATGCACTCAAATGGAGCTAATGACGTCACTATGACGGGTAGGGTTAGGGGTGGGGTTAGGTGAGCCCATTAAAAAGCATTGTATGCAGCCCAGATTGCACTGCACCAGGTCTGCAACCAGACCCCTCTCGATTATTTTCTTCCTTGATCCGGAGAACATGGCCTCCATTTCTTCCAAAAAATACCTGAAATACTGATTCATCTGACCACAGTACACATTTCCACTTTGTATTGATCCACCCCAGATGCCTCCGAGCCCAGAGAAGTTGACGGTGCTTCTGGACACTGTTATCATAGGGCTTTCTTTTGGCAAAGTACCCTTTTAACTTACATTTGTGGATTTCAACTTGAAATTATTGTGGTACTTGACAAAGGTTTGCCAAAGCAGTCCTGAGCATATGTGTTGATATCGCTTAACGATCAATGACTATTCTTGATGCAGTGACGCCTGAGGAATCAGAGATCATTGTAGTTCATCTTAGGCTTTCGCCCTTGTCCTTTACACACGGAAGTCCTCCAGATTCCTTGAGTCTTTTAATAATGTTATGCACTGTTGATGGTGACATAACCAAATCTCTTTCTATCTTTCTTTGGGGATTTTTTTAAACATTTTAATAACTTTCTCACCTATTTGTTGACAAAACTAGTGATCATCAGCCCATCTTTGCTCCTAAAGGACTAGACCTATCTTGGATGCTGCATTTGTAACCAATCATAATTACAATCACCTGTTGACATCACCTGTTTCAAATCACATCAGTATTTAACCAATTTGCCTGATTAATATCCCTAAATTGCTGTCCCAGCTTTTTTGGAATGTGCTGCTGGTATGAATGACAGGAAAGGATATATATTTACAAATGAAATGTTTAATTTTGAAGTTGACCCAGCAAAACATTACATATTGTGTGTTCTGCAATGAAATGTTTTGTGTCTGCAATAAAATGCAAGTTTAAGTAAATTTGGAAATCACTACTTTCTTTTTATTTGCGTTTTCCACACTGTCCCAACTTGTTTTTTCTGATTTGGGGTTGAACTATATGCTGACATGTAACATGTTCTAATAAAGAATGAAGAATTTGACATTCAACTTTTTTTCTGAATATATTTAAACCCACAAATAAACTTTTTAGTGGAAAAGGTTTTGCCTAAACTGTAATGTGATGGGGCGCTGACAACAGAGTTGCGAATCCAAATGCAGGCTTTATTATGCGGAGAATGGTCAGGCAAGCAACAGTCAACACAGGAGCAAACATATTTATACAGGCATATCAAGAGATGCTCTTAAAGAGGCTGATGGTAAAAGGCAGGCAGCAGACAAACAATAACAAAACAAAGCAAAGATGGCAAGACAAGGTAAACGCTCTAGAAGTGTGGGAGCTGTTTAAATAGTCCTCTAATCAGTTCTGAACAGCTTCAGCTGTGTGTGTTAGCAATCAGCCAGGATTAGGAACCGGTGTGTGCATGCAGTGCATAATGGCGAATTTGTAGTTCTATGTGTTCTGTGTGTTTACCAATGATCTGCTGGGATTAGATCGCTGGTGGTTGTGACAAAAACACACACACTCAAAAAAATAAGCTGTAAAACAGTAAACAAAAGCTTAAAGCAGAACTTAAAATCAAATAAATTTCTTTTTTTCTTTATATCTGATTTATCATGACTGCAAGTAGATTAAACTGGTGTGTTCCTTCGGGATTCCATTGGGAAAGCCACTAGATCCTCATCTCTGGAGAAAATCCATCTCTAGAAATGGACACATTCTAAAACAAACATCTAAAACGTGCTTGAATGGCATCCGCATCCTATATTTGTGGATATTATTCAGAACACAGCCTTGTATTGGATGTGTAATGAATGCATTAGAGTTTATTACAGTCCTTCAGAAATAATGATTGCATCTGACCCACATTATAAACACAAACGCAACAGCGTACCTTATGAGCCACATATTCCCTCATTTAAAATCAAACAGCACATTGCGCACAAGAATAATCACTCTGATATTTTCAAACTTGAACAGGCCTAATATTACCATACATCAAATGCATTTAATGATTAAGCTGAATAATTAATGCAAGCCATGAGAACATTACCCTGAGGACTGCACAAGGCATTGCATTATGTATACATTTGTTTGAAAATAAACTCTGTTTGGAGAACGCAAACCTATATTGTATCCTACACGTGTTTTGATGTGTTTTGAACAGTAATTGTGTTTTTATTACTTGCTTGTTCTCATATTCCTGCAATTATTGTTGGGAAATGATGCAATGCAAATCTAAAATGAAGAAATGCGCAAAGGCGTGCTGTGTGTTGCAGTCATTTTACCATGGTTAAGCAGTCCAAAGTTGCAATATTACAAGACAACAAAGCCAGTTTATGTATGTATATTTTTAGCAATATTTAGCAATAGTTACAACAGTTTGACGGCATAATTGTGTATATAAAAACAAAATCAAACATGGAGAGTCTTACGACAGTAATGAGTTCCAATGGACAGCTGATCGCTTTCACTCCAAAATGGCAGAATCCAGGGCTGTTGCTGGGCGCTGCTGTTGCAATAGAACATTTTATTGAGTGTCGCCTCTTGGTCATTCTACGCTCTTTGCAAAGGGTAGAGAGGCTGTACGGGTGCTGATATTACTTAAACATATCACGGCTATCAGCTAATCAGATTCGAGAACCAGGCAGAACAGTTGTATATATATACAGTATATATGCTGCAGTTCAAACCGAGCACCAGAATGAGGACGAAAGGCAGTGGCGTAGCGGACGGGCCCGCAGGGCACCGCGTGATTAGGGGGCCCCGCGTCGTTGCGATTTTCAATAAACTGTTGGGAACAACTGTGGTCGGAACCAAAGTTCACACGTCTGTGTTCTCTGAACATCTCTCAAGCGGTGGACTCCTTCATTCTGATTGCTTGCCGCCAATATTGCCAACTTAGCGACTTTGTCACTAGATTTAGCGACTTTTCAGACCCCCCTAGCGACTTTTTTGTGTGTTATTGGAGATTTTTTTTTTAGACTGTCATTTGTCCATATTGTACCGTCCCTACTCTTTTCAACGAGTTGCGTGTGATGCCGCCGGCCCCTCCCCCGCCTCACAGCACTGACAGGCGGCCCAGTCAGTCCTCGTACAGCAGCCTCTCCCACCTGCAGCCCGAGAGCAGATCACCCCTCTGCGTACCGACGACAAATGATTTAGCACAGGCAGTGTGAAGGTATTTCCCTTGTACAGTCAAACCGATCTACTTCTCCTTTATTTTAACAATTTATTTGGACCGTTTATTCTTTTCTTGTTCACAATCACAGATATTTTAGTGACAGTTTCTGAACTTGTCTGAGTTTATTTCATATGAGAGATTACTGCACATTCACTAACGTTACACATCTATAATGATATACTGTATTCAAACAGCAATAAATGTAGTTAAATAAACATGCTTATATAAAGTGTAGTGCAATTATAAATACCCCTTTATTAACCATAGGCTGTTTAACAGAAACGGTAGAACGTTATGACGTCAGTGATATGCAAATTGACGTATGAAGTATCCCCCCCCCCCCCTTCATCAGGGGGCCCCGTCAGCGATCCCTGCAGGGGGGCCTCCGCATTTTGCGCTACGCCACTGAAGAAAGGTGATTTAAGTGACTTGAATGTGGCATGGTTGTTGGTGCCAGGCGGGCTGGTCTGAGTATTTCAGAAACTGCTGATCAACTGGGATTTTCACACACAACCATCTGTAGGGTTTACAGACAATTGTCCAAAAAGGGGAAAATATCCAATGAGCGGTAGTTCTGTGGGCGCAAATGCCTTGTTGATGCCAGAGGTCAAAGGAGAATGGCCAGGTTCGAGCTGATAGAAAAGCAACAGTAACTCAAATAACCATTTGTTACAACCGATGAATGCAAACAGGGCCGGAGTGGGACTCTTTTTCAGCCCTGGAGTTTCAAGCCTCAGACCGGCCCACCTCAGTTCACCACTGACTATATTAAAATAAGGTTATTTCCAATTCAGTTTCTAATTACACTATCACGTCTTTTTTTGAGAAAACAGCACTTTTAGAACTTTTAGAAATGTTCAACAACCCTTACAGTATTATGTCTTAACAATAAAAATGAAAAAAAAAAAATTGTTACTCAGACAAGGACCGAACCCAGGTTGGCCGCGTCATAATCTACCGTACTAACCACTGTACAACAACAGCTGTATGTTTGATGGTGACTTATCTAGTTATATCATCATTAACCTGCATCCTGCTCACGAGGCTACGAGAAAATGGATAAAAAGAGCAGAGCTGCGGTACAATAATGAATAAGAAGGCTGTGGTCAAGTAAATAAATTATTTTTAAAAAGTGTGACTGCTGAGAGCAACCGATTCTGGAACTAGGGACATCGGCCCTCGCGGCCAAAAAACGGACCGGCCCACCGGGAATTCTCCCGGTCCTCCCGATTAGCCAATCCGGGCCTGAATGCAAAAGAGCATCTATGAAAGCACAACACATCCAACCTTGAGACAGATGTGCTACAGCAGCAGAAGACCACACTGGGTGCTACTTCTTTCAGCTGAGAACAGGAAACTGTGGCTAGAATTTGCACAGGCTCACCAAATTTGGACAATAGAAGATTGGTAAAACATTGCCTGGTCTGATGAGTCTCGATTTCTGCTGCATCATTCGGATGGAGGGGTCAGAATTTTAATCAACAACATAAAAGCATGGATCCATCCTCCCTTTTATCAAAGGTTTAGGCTGGTGGTGGTGGTGTTGTAATGGTGTGGGGGATATTTTCTTGCCACACTTTGGGCCCATTAGCACCAATCAAGCATCAAGTCAATGCCACCGCCTACCTGAGTATTGTTGCTCACCATGTCCATCCCTTTATGATAACAGTGTTCCCATCCTCTGATGGCTACTTCTAGCAGGATAACTTGTCATGTCATAAAGTGCGAACCATCTCAGACTGGTTTCTTGAACATGACAATGAGTTCACTGTACTCGAATGGCCTCCACAGTCCCGAGATCTCAATCCAATAGTGCACCTATGGGATCTATTGAAACAGGAGATTCGCATCATGGATGTGCAGCTGACAAATCTGCAGCAACTGCGTGATGCTATCATGTCAATATAGACCAAAATCTCTGAGGAATATTTCTAGTATTATGTTGAATCTATGCCACAAAGGATTAAGGCAGTTCTGAAGCCAAAAAGGGGTCCAACCTGGTGCTAGTAAGGTGTAGCTAATAAAGTGGCCGGTCAGAGTATGTATATATTTATATCTAATTGTAAGTATTGCCATTAAATTGAGATTTTATCCATAATGCAAATGCCATTAGCGTATGACTAATTAATATTGCATTGATGTTGTTATTGTTACAACTAAAAAGATCACAGCTGACCTTGGTAGCTAGCTAACCTATTGCAGTATCACACATTCACCTATTGCATTGTGTTGCCATTTGACAACACATACATTAGAGCCATTTACAAAAAACTAATTTGATAAAACTATTTTGAGTTGTGAATAATGTCATCATAACTTACGGGAGGTGCTGTCTCAGATTTTTTCTGGACCTGACATTAGTTTTTATTGACGTTTCATTTGCATTCAGCAGCTACTCACAATAAACGACAGTCGGTCAGAAATAGCACCACAGAAAAACACTGCACGTCATGTGACTTAACCAAAGCACATCATTGGTTAAACTAAAGTCTTCTCAATTAGAATGTTGGTCTTGATGAAACAGTCACAGGAAAATAAACATATAATGTAGCAATATGGCAACACATTGGGTAGAGGGTTAATGTTGATAAAATAGATTTTGTACATTTTATTGCAGTTAACGAAAATATTTTTGACCTTTGTGATGGTTTTTGTTTCGTTTACTAAAATGACCTTGCTAATAATGCATGATGTAGAACTAAAACCAGACGATGCTTACTAATATGAAGATTTGCTTCTTTTTTAACCTTAAAAACAGAACCTCCTTTTCTAATAGCCACAGTCTTTCCCATTTGTTTTTCAAGTGGTCCATCTTCTCCTTCTTGTTGTTCTTTCTGTTTCTACTTGAGCTATTTTCTTTTCTTCTAGATAGTCAAAAGTGAAGTATGAGCAGATTTTTTATTTTTTTTTCTGGAAAAAAAGCAGTCCCTAACCTCAGAGGCACCACTGATCTGAAAACAGCCGTAGGAATATTAGACAGGGACCTCGGCGCTGTTGTTCTGACTTCAATGTTCCGCATTTCAACCACCACCGAATCATTACAAAATCAATGAGAGAGCAAACAACTCTTCGCCATGTGAGTTTCTGTCCCTGCGTTACGAGAGGTGAGTGTGTGCATTTCTCCATTGTGGATGGGCTGTGTATCCTACAAGCTCCTTCGATGGACCTGTGGAAGATGTTATATTGACCTCTGTCAGTTCCGGCCACTTCCCTCCACTCCAGCAGAAACACTTTGAGTCCTCTGGGGTGGAACACTTTTAGTGGAACATCTTAATGACGGAACATGTGTCATTGGGAAGGAATTAACCGCAGAGAGGAAATCTCCCCTCAGGACAAACCACTGCTGGTGTCAGCTTCCTCCTCCAAGTGTTACAAAAACAACCGATATATAAAAACAGACACGCTGGAGGGATAAATAACACACGCGCGTCCAAGGCTCAGCTGAGATTTCTGTGTATCATTTATGGATGAAGTGTAATCGTAAAACATTTGTTCAGTAGCTTGGATACACGAAGCCAGAAAGCTGACTACACGTACGGTAGACAGCATTGTAAGATGGGTTAATATTAGATCAAATCAAGACTTTCTATTAAAAGAACCATTCCATTCAGAACCTTCCATTCAGAAATAGATTGAACATTCACACAATATTTCACAAGGAAATAGAATGAATTATGAAGCTGAAAGGTGAATGCAAAAGTGTTTCAATGTTTTTAAAAACATGTGTAAAAACATGAAATATACATATATTCATTCAGAAAATATCATAACGTCTTTAAAGAGTTTCTCTACATTTTATATCCTATAACTCTTCTTATCAGGAGGGAATTAGATTACATTTTTAGAGACTTCATTTATTTCATACTTTGAATATTAGATATTTCAGAATCTAAAGCCATTCTCATCACCAAAATGTGTAATCATATCAGCCTGTTTATTTTATTTTAAAAGTATTCATTATTATAAATAATAATACATGATAAAATAAAATACTAAAACCATGTATTAAATACTTTTTAAATTGATTTTATCTTTACACAAAGGAATATATCTTCTCTTAAATATGTAATAATATTGGATAGTTCATAAAAAATATGGGCTCTATTTTAATAATCTAAGAGCAAATACTAAGGGCTCTATCATACACCCAGTAGAATAACATGGAAGATGTGTATGGCACAATTTATTGCTATTCCTAGACCAGAGCAACAGTAAGTTTTGTGCCACGTTGTTCATTCATTCATTCTCTTTTCAGCTTAGTCCCTTTATTAATCAAGGGTCGCCAAAGCAGAGTGAACTGCCAACTTATCCTTATCCACATATTTTACAAAGCGAATGCCCTTCTAGCTGCAACCCATCTCAGGAAAACATCCATACACACTCACTCACACTCGTACACTGGACAATTTAGCCTGCCCAATTCACTTGTACCGCATGTCTTTAGACAGTGGAGAAAACCGGAGCACTCGGAGGAAACCCACACGAAAGCGGGGAGAACATGCAAACTCCACACAGGAATGCCAATTGACCCAGCCGAGGCCTGAACCAGTGAGCTCCTTGCTGTGAGGCGACATCACTACCTACTGCGCAGCACCAAGTTGTTTAAATAGCAAATCCATTCGCGCCACTTTGTGTACTCATGGGTGTGCTGGTCTATAAAGAGGTGTGTTAAGGCACATTGTTTGTGCATTGCTATTTTGAGAAACTAAAATAGACTACGCCATTGACCAACTAAAAGCTGGTCTAAAATCCAGTGCAGAGCGCATTAGTAATGCACCTATGCAGGCCCAAAATGCTCACACATTGCCTAATACACACAGGATGTACAGCAATACACTAATATCTTTACATATGAAGAAAAATGAAAGGATTAAAATACTACATAATTATTATTTTCTACATAAATATAGTTATATATAATTGCTTATATTCTTAATGAGTTATGGGTGTGTTTTGAGCATAATGTGCATTAAACCAATCAGGGTCTCATCTTCCATTCCTTTTAAGAGACAGGTGCATCGCACTATGGTGCATTTCTATTTACATGGCGGATTTTGTAAGTGGAAAAACTGAACACTTTGATAGCGAGAAAACAGTTAAATAGACCATATGTGAAAAGATAAAGAATGAGCCTCCTCCATTCTGCCTTTTTACTTGTCTTTAATTTATTTTTACTCTTTCTCTACTTTCATGGAGTAAGAAAACTCTCTTCACTAAAGACATTTATTTATTTACATATTTATTTTAATTTGTTTATAGCAACAATTTGTTTTAAAACTAAAAATTTCTAAATTCAGTTCTAATTTCCAGCAAATGAATGAACAATAGTAACGAAATGTGGTCTAAAAACTGAGTTATATACAAACATGCAGCCTATTCTTATGCCCCATATGGTGATTCATACGTCTCCAAAACCCGACAGGTGGACAAATCATTTTTTTTTTTTTTTATTAAAACAAATTTAAATATGCATATAATAAATAATACTTCTATTAGTATTAACATTTCACAAATGCAAATTGTTGTGAATAAACTGTTAAAAGGTGGGACAAATGGATTTGTTATTTAAACAACGCGGTGCAAAACATTGAAATTACAGTTGTGCTGGTCTGAAAATAGCAACAAACCATGCCAAACACATCTTGCACCTTATTGCGCCAGCTATATGATACGGCTCTAAAAGCGTGTGTGTGTGTGTTCCCTATATTATGTCCCCACAAGTATAGCAACACAAAAATTTTGACTTTGTTGTTTTTAATTTGTTCTCCATCAGAAAAAAATAAGTATTTCGAACATTAAAAATATGCAGATGTTTTCTGTGAAGAGTAGGATTAGAATAGGTGTATAGAATATACAGTCTGTACAGTATAAATAGCATAACGTCTATTAAAAGTCCACATACAGATTGACAAGTGTGTGTGTGTGTGTGTGTGTGCTAATCAGTAAAGAAAACTTGTCGCAAAAAATGCTGAGTTGTTTGTGTCTATCAGTTGATCTAAATATAAACGTCCTGAAAATGTCCAAAAAAAAACAAAAAATCTCAGTCTTCCACAGGAGTTTGCAGTTCTAAAGGCCTCAGTGAGCTAACAGGTAAACAACACTTCTCCTTGTTACGCTGACCACCTAAAGCAAGCCATCTACCGCCAACTGTCTCAACACACTTGAATAAAAGATGAGTTTCTCTTCGTGTGCCTCATGAATGACAGACACGCAGCTTTTTTTCCAGTTTTCCATCAGTTTAATGGTCTCCATCTTTGCCCTCTACTGGGTGTTGGGCTGATAATAGAGCTGCGTTCTAGTATATAGAGCAGGGATTGCTGAGAGAGCTGAGAGGAGGATATCTCTTCAAAAACACGCACACAGACACACAGAGGCTAACCCAGGACACCCCAAACAACAGACCCAGAATCTGCAGCCTCTCTTGAGGTCCGCTGTCCTGCAGGTGACCCATCCTGACCGCATGTTTGTTATCTACACCTTGCCAGCATTGCCTGCTGGTCCTGTATCCGCCCCTTTGGCCTCCTGGGAGATTGTGTCCTGGCAAATATATCCACAACAGGACAAGTCTGACCTTGAGCCAGACATGATCTGTATGTCTCACACTGTTTACCTCTGCTCTCCTTCCTCTTGCATGTGTCTTTTTTTTAACCTTTCCACTAGATTCGCCTCCCCCTTTCCTGTTGTCTTTTTATGCTCCTCCGTATTCTTGTTCTTGCTGAATGCAGTGTAAAGCATTGGAAAAGGGTTTCCTGGTCTCATAAATCTTAAATTCTGGTAAAGTTTTAGGATGGCACTGTCAAATCTTTGCACATTTTGCAATATCGCAAAAAAAAAATATGGTGGCTACACTTTGATGGTCTCCTTATAGATAATCTGCTGGCCATAAGTTAATTTGCAAGTTCATATCTGCTTCCTAATTTTTATTTATCTATAGATTGTCTTTTAAATATTCCTAGATAATCATTACTATGTTTTCAACATGTAAACACTGGTTAAACTTATGGTAATTAAAGTGTTACCCATTTAGGATCTAGATGTTTAAAAGTGTATTAGTACACATTAGTTAGTTGCATGTCTACCAATGCACTATTGAACATTTAGAACTTAAATTGGTATTATGATCTAATTTGGTCTTATGGTCAGCAGACTATGTAGGGGGAACATCAAAATAAAGTGTTACTAATATGTTTAATGGAAACTCCAAGATGCACATACAGTGGTCCCACAGTATAACGCAGTTCATTTCTTGCAACCTCGTAGTTTTGCAGAATTTTTTATTTATTTTTTTTTTGTGCAATTTGACATGCTTTTATTTAAGCGCACTGTGTTCCGTGTCCTGATTGGCTGTAGACCATTCTTAATCAATCAATCAGTCAATCAGTCAATCAATCAATCAATCAATCAATCAATCAATCAATCAATTAATCAATCAATCAATCAATCAACCAATCTCCTCTGTGTCTCCTGTACAGTGCAGAATGCTTTTAGCTTGCTCAATTAACAAAGTTTTGATCGCTAACAGTTTCAACAAGGATGCAAAAAGAGTTGTAACTGTCTGCAGCAAGACTATCATAAAGGGGTCGAACTCTGGATGTGCCGTACCATGCAGCGTCCTACATTTTTAAAAAAAAATGTTGAAAAATGTTAGCACTATGTTTAGAATTGTATGCATAAAATCATATTAGGGTACGCAAACCGGCGTCACAAGTCGGCAGCTGTCTGCGGTGTCCAGCTACGACTCAAGACACTGTTCATATTTTTGTCGCCCCACAGAGCGTGATCTGAACAATTTCGCTTTAAATAACATGCGAATGTACTTGTCTGGTGTGTTACTTCCAACTGTTATGTGCGTGGAGCATCTGGCATTTGCAACCCCCTCAAAGATGGAGTCTCTTAGTTTAGTGGATCACTGACTGCAGGAAAAAGAACATTACGCTGGATGCCAACATTATCCACACAAAAACTAAAAAACTTTATGAACCTTTTGCTAACAGCGATGAATTTTTGCATGTCTGACCAACACAATCTCACAGCAATTTGTAACTTTTTGATTTAGTGGCTAATTCATATGAATTTGTACGATCTAAGTCATACAACTTTGTACAATTTGCCCATCCTTCAATGACGGTTGGGTTTAGGGGTGGGGTTAGGTGCCACACCCTTTTTTTTAAATTGTACATTTTCGTATGACTGAACTTATACGAATTCGTACGAATTAGCCACTAAACTGGCAAAACGTAAAATACTTATGTTTTCTCGTGAGATCAGGCTGGTCTGACAACAGGTTTTGATCTTTGGTTTCATTCTATAATACTGGACTTATTTTTTTACAAAAGTTTGAACTTTGAAAGTGTTTAAACAAGAGAGAAAAGTGTGAAAATGATATTGCCTTTCTGAGAAATGTGTAAAGTGTGTAATGAGGGGTTCTATAGTCTTAAAACATCTACAATAATTGCAAAAAAAATAAAGCTGACTACTTTGTGGATAGCGCACTTAAAAAAAACTTCCACACACAGCTGAGTAAAATAAACTTTGAATCCAATAAGTGAAAAACTGCACATAAAATACAATGAAAGCCCATTTGCTAAATACATTCCAGCATGCACATCAAAAAACTTGTGTGATTTTGAAATAGGCACAATGGGACAGCATTATTGGAGAAACTAGCTGGCCGATTACATTGCACAATGACTGAAATGTTGTTTTGGTCATTCTAAAATGCCTTAGCCAAAGTCCACTGTCAAAAAGGTTTGGTATTATTACTTTGCACCTTCCTACTTGAGTTTGATGGTTATGTTGATGATAACAGCTCATTTATTTATATTTAATCAAAGCAAAATAAACTCAAAATACTCTGTGGATTTTAATCATCCAAGACCACAGCCTACAGCAGCACTTCTTAAAGTCTTAGAGAGATCTTAATCTAGATGTTAAACTTGTAATCTTTGTTTAGTTTTTTCAGCATCTTTTAAATCAAATGAATAACCAAAGATGATATATAAACACTTTCTGTGTGACACTGTTGTCATTCCATCCAGTTAGTGTGCGATGTTTGGCATAATCGGGTGACACTCTTCACCAGAGTAAACATTTGGATGATTGAGGATGTCACTTTCCAGAAAAGAAATGTAAAAGGCAAAAAAAAAAATAGTTTACAAAGGTTATTGAACAGAGAGGTATACTTTTATTTTGCTCCAATACAACACTAAACAGTTTTGTTTGATTAGTTTGAGTTGTGAGGAATGGAAACACCATTGCCACTGTAGCATTGGCCAGCTAGTGGAGTGCTGAGCAGGTAAACCTCAATCCTCTGACCTCTAAAGGTGCTCTAGCAACAGACGCTAGAGGCCATGATCTTTATAGCCTCCTTGGTTGAGCAACAGACTCCCACACAAAGTTTGTTTTGTGTACATTCCTTTATGTCTACAGTGTACCGATGCTGATTATTTCAGGGTAAAGCACCATTTAATCTTAAACTGGGTTTTTAAAACATAACGAGTCCATTACACAAAAATACCCTCCCTAGTCACAGGATCTAAATCCAATAGAGCATATTTGGAATTTAGTACAATGGGGGATTCACATCATAGATGTGAAGCCAATCAATCTGTAGAAACTGCATGTTTTCATGTCAACATGGACAAGAATCTCTAAAGAATATTTCTAGAAACTCCAAAGAATGTTATTAAATGGATGCCACAGAGATTTGGACAATTGTGAAGCCAAAAGAGAGTTTAAGGAGTACCTTAAACAAATTTCTTTGAGTGTACACTGCTGCTCAGAAGATAAGTCGATGCCTACACCTAAACA
>NC_141038.1:43092500-43220000 GCF_052040795.2 Danio rerio | reverse complement strand
ATTATTTTTTATTTTTTTATTTTTCTTTAGCAGACGGAAGATTTTTTTCAACACATTTCTGAACATACTAGTTTAAATACCTAATTCCTAATTTCTAATAATTGATTTGTTTTATCTGCCATGATGACAGTACAATATTTTACTCGATATTTTTCAAGATAATAGTAACGGAAGGATGTTGGACAATAGTGTTAGGATCCATGTGCAGCTTTATTCAGAAATGTCAGACAGGCTATGGTCAAACACAGAAGCAAACGGGTACACACAGGGAAATCCAGAAGCGCAATCAGGTCACAGGCAAATGGAGGATACAGGCAGCAGACAGTGTAAACAAGGGAACAAGCAAGGGTCAAACACGAAAAGACTAGACAAAGGAAATGCTTCGTAATGTTATAAGGTTTAACCAACAAGACTGTGGAACGGGTGCATCAAAGTGAGCAGTCTATATAATCCCTGTAATCAGTCTTTGATTAGCTCCCACTTGTGGATGGATAATCAAGAGTGATTCTGAAACAGGTGTGTGTGAGGTGCATGACAGGATATGTAGTTCATAAAGTGACTTAAATGTAGTCTGGGTGAAGATGCACGCATATACCAAGCCTGGATCACTGGTGATCATGACAATATTAGTATTCAGCTTAAAGTGCAACTCAAAGGATTTAGTAGGTCAATTAGGCATGTTAGGGTAAATAGGACATTTATTGTATAATGATAAATTGTTCTGAAAACAGTCCAAATAAAATACTGCTTAATAATATTGCTTAATAGTATTGCCTGTAAAATGTATTTTTAAAACATTTACAACTGCTTTTATTCCAGCTGAGATAAAACAAATCAGTCTCTCTCTAGAATACATAAAATATGGGAAATATTGTGAAAAATTCCTTGTTCTATTAAATATAATTTGGGAAATATTTGAAAAAGACAAAAAAGAAATCACAGAATTTTTCTGTCTTCAACTGTGTATACGGTGTGTGTGTGTATATGTGTGTGTGTGTGTGTGTGTGTGTATGTATATATATATATATATATATATATATATATATATATATATATATATATATATATATATATATATATATATATATATATATATATATATATATATATATATATATATATATACACATAAGGCAGGGAGTACATGCAAACTCCACACAGAAAAACCAACAGAGCCGAGGTTCGAACCAGCGACCTTTTTGCTGTCAGGCGACAGCACTACCTACTGCGACACTGCGACACTGCCTTGCCTACACACATATATATATATATGTGTGTGTGTGGAATATGTCAATTATGGACATTATAGAGTATGTTAAAAAATAAATAAATAAAAATAAATACATAAAATGTGGCTCCTTGGGGCCAATACAAGTTGAGGTCTGCTTTTTTGACTTCCACCTCATTATGTAAAATATTATTCATTTTTATTAATTTCAGCTTGTGGACTGCATGCATATGGAAATATCTGTTCCCCAGTTAAAGCTGCATTAGCTGTGTTCACTGCGGTGGGGAGAGAGATTGCCTCAGCACACAAATGCTTTATGAGAATTCAGCATCAGTATCTATCTCTGTCAGGGCACAAATCGCAGCGAGGAGAACACTTTATTGCTTATATCTATCACCGGGTTCAGGGGGTGGGCTGTGTTAATGTTTTGTTGCGATGGTCTTTTATAAAATGAATCGAATCGAGGCAAACAGCGAGTGTCCAGCACTGTTCCTTCCTAATGTTGAGCTTAATTTTTAATGAATTCGGTAATAGAGTATTGCAGGATGTTAACGGGTCTTCTGATGTGGACATAGCTCACATAAAACACATTCATCGCAGAAACGGAGAGGGAAAATGAGATGGATTCTGTTAAAATGCCACAAGGAAGATGGAGGATTTTCTGCAGCACTCTTCAGAGTAATCAAAGAAAGATATTAAAGATATACCTGTGGTTTCCTGCTGTAGCCCAGAGCCACACACACGAGTTGCCTAGGGAAGTATCTTTATAAGAGACAGAGAAAGAAAGATCAAATGAAAGGGTTTCCAGGGAAGGTAGTCGGGAAGCTGTAGCAGCCAAATTTATATTTGAATTACACTCCCTCAGAAGCCAACCAGCGATACTCTTTTTCTGTACGATAAAGTTAATCTTAATGTGAATCTTAATGTTCACAAAATTCAGTATGACATGCTAAATTTCTTTTTTTTAAAGGAAAAAAAAAAATACAATTTAAACTTTTGATTTCAAAAAAGCAAACATTTTAATACATTAAAAGTTAATTTAATCTAGAACAGATATTTTAAAGAATGTAGAAATGTTTAATTATTTTTATGGATGACTGTTTTTGATCTAGTTTATAGCCTCTGAAATATGTGTGCACTGCAATGTGCATAGTATGTGCTTGGATTTTGATGCAGTTTTGGCACTGACTCTTCCCGCAAGGAAGCCTGAAATTTGAATATATGAAGATCCAGCCTGATCTCACGAGGAAACGTAAGTATTTTATGTTTTGCCAGTTTAGTGGCTGATTGTATAAATTTGTACGAGTTCAATCATATGAAAATGTACGATTTTAAAAAGGAGGCGTGGCACCTAACCCCAACCATCATTGGTTGATGAGCAAATTGTAGTAAATTGTACAAATTAGATTGTACAAATTCATACGAATTAGCCACTAAATTAAAAAGTTACGAAGTACCGTGAGATTGCGTTGGAAGATCAGTAAATTGCTCTTATGAGGGAAAGAGCATAATAAACAATATATGATGTATTAATAAAAAGTAAAATGGAGATTTGTTTCCCAGCGATAGGTTGCAGCTGGAAGGGTATCCACTCCTTAAAATGTATACTAGAGTAGTTGGTGATTCATTCTGCTATGATGACTAAGCTAAAGGAAATTAATGAATGAGCTAATTTTGTGTGGCGGTTAAGTTCAGGGGCAGGGGATAGGAAATATATGTGTTTGAGCTGGTTCTTTTAGTGTAGGGGAACTTTTAGTGACAATTATTGAAAACAATGTAATCCAAGTACAAACACAGAGGGTGGTGGTTCTGCCTTCAGATTGCTTTCATGAACTGCTCATTCTTGAGTGTGCTTGTACTGATTTACACTTTATTTCAGTGGCATCCAACTCAGATCCTGGAGGGCCGCAGCAGTTCCAACCCTGCTTTGACATACTTACCTGTAGATTTCAATCAATTAGTTCAATCAGGTGAGCTTAGTAAGGGTTAAAGCTAACTGAACAAATATGTGGTGCTCTAGGAGCTGAGTTTGACACTTGTACTTGATTTTAAGGTTTCCTTGTAACAGTGTAAATTCATTTTACTACTGATTTAAGAGTACACACTTATGCATATATGTATATAAGCTATATGTATAATATAAAGATTAAAATGAAATGTATTGAATTTTCTAATGACACTACCATGTCTTTTTCAAGGAAACAGCTGCTTAATAACTTTAATTATTTTTCATGAATATGGGAACATTAGGACAACGCGGTGGCACAGTAGGTAGTGCTGTCGCCCCACAGCAAGAAGGTCGTGCTGGTTCAAGCCTCGGCTTGGTCAGTTGGCGTTTTTGTGTGGAGTTTGCATGTTCTCCCCGCGTTTACTTAGGTTTCCTCCAGATGTTCTGGTTTCCTTCAAAGTCCAAAAACATGTGCCATAGGTGAATTGAATAAGCTAAATAGGCCAGAGTGTATGCATGTAAAAGAGTGTGTATGGATGTTTTTCAGTGTTGGGTTGTGGAAGGGCATCCACTGCATAAAACATATGCTGGATAAGTTGGCGGTTCATTCCGCTGTGGTGACCCCAGATAAATAAAGGGACTAAGTCGAAAAGAAAATGAATGAGGAACGAATGAGAACATTAAAGGGTAGCTAAATCTCCATCACCATTCTTTTAAACATCACAATGTCCTTTTCTGCAATATCTGATTATATATTCTGTGCAAAATTGGTCACAGATATCAGTCCTTAAACACAAATAAAGAATAAAAACAAGTATTGTTAAGCACTGTTATCTGACAGACATTTTTAACCACAGTATTTCTTTTTAATGATGGCTTCATTCCTCTTTTTAGCTTTCTGATCAAGTTAGGTCAGATTCATTAATGCAGTGAATCATTTGATTCTATTAATTGTCTCAGGGCATATTTCATAGAGCAGGTGTAATATTCATTAATATTTATTATTTTAATTCTTATATTCACTCAATGACAATTATACCTGCCCATTCTAGTGTGTTAGGCTCATGACTGGTGCTTGGTAACGTTACGGGGCCTGACTCTTCACTGACTAACAACACTTACATAGACACCAATAACTGAATTTTAATGTGATTAAGACAATACTCTGATTAAGAGTTAACCATGTAAACAGCAATTTTGTATTAATTTAATCAGATTAAGGTCATAATCGATCTAAAGAGAAATCAAATTATGTGTGGAGTATGTCGATTTTAGTTGAATTATTAAAGTGCATTACAGACGTGCAAGCACCTTAATCGAATTATTATTATTATTTAGACTTCTCGCAGCGTTTTGCGACAGGATAGTCCACACACACACACTCGTGCGCAGCTGTTTGACACTCTCTGCACCTACCCAGTCAGTGAAGACCGCAGACACCTGCATCTTGAAATGCCGAGGGTTTTTTCTTTCAATCAGCATGCGGTATAAACTTTCATAAAAACATAACTCTTCCAGCAGTTTATAGTCGCATCCAATATCTCGTTTGTCACGGGGGGCATGCATGAAATGTTCGTGAATGAAAATGAAAGTGCAGAACTGCAGTTAAAGTTGACAAATTAAAAATGAAACACCCAAAAGTACACAAAACTCTGGAGGAAATGTGGATGACGCAATGATGTTAATCGAATTATGCTCTATAACATGAAAAACGGGATCATGAAGTAACTCTCAAAAAGCAACTCATGTAAACCCCTTAGTCTTATTATTCTCTTTATTAGTTTAAAGCAAATAATTCGATTACTGATGTCCTTGTACACGTAGTCACTGTTAGCAGCAAACTGGACTAGAGGCTGCTGCTGTAGAGCTACAATACAAGGAAAAAGTTAGCTACATAAACGGTGGTTTGCAGGCATTTGGGTTTTGCACTGCTCCTAACTGGCTTAACGTTAACTTACCGGCCGTTTCATCATCTTCATGTGTTGTACTCTCACTGATGCTGGTTTTAGCGAAAAATATACTTTTTTTTTTTTTTTAATCTGGCCTTTTCAGCACCACCTTTGTGCTTTTGATTTTCCTTTTTTCATGTCTTGTCAAATGATTTTGCCAATGAGCAAGGTGCCACTGTGGGGGAGTCGAATGATAATTACATCATCATTAACCTGCAGACTGCATTCTGCTCATGGGGCTGCGAGATAGTAAATAAAAAGAGTGAAGTCGCGGTAAAATAATGAATAAAATAGTGAGGCTATGGTGAAATAAATAAATAATAGGAAAAAAAGTTTGACTGCTGAGAGTGCAGGCAGTTCATCACCTTATAATTACAAGGTTCTATCTGACATGGTTGTCAAAATTGAGTTATTGACATATTCTTATTAAATGACAACTTGTTTACATTATGGGATGTTTTTTTTTATACAAGTTGTTTACATTTTAAGACTTTTTAGTAAAAAAAAAAAAAATGTTACACACTAAGGGCTCTATTTTGACGGTCCATGCGTTTTTGCTAATTTAAGGACGGGAAATCTGCCTTGCGCTTCGGCGCATGGTCTAAAAGGGTTGAGTTTATTTTATTAATGAGTTATAGGTATGTTTTAAGAATAAACCAATTAGAGTCTCATCTCCTATTCCCTTTAAGAGTCAGCTGCATCGCGCCAAGAGCGCATTCGCTATTTACAGGACAGAAAGTAAGTCTAAGTGGAAAAAATTAGCATTTCACAAGCAAACAGTTAACATTTAACAGTTTTTTTTTAACAGCAAACTGTTAAACAGAGCATCTACTGCGTGAGAATGAGAGATAATGGATCACTTTCACTTTCGCTCTTGGATAGGGAAACCTTTACGCACAGACATCAATTAGTCTATAAATAAAAACTTTTGTTTGTTAAGCGCAAAAAAAAAACCTGAGTTCTCCTAAAACTAAAACTAAATCCTAAAACACATGCTGTGCCCCATATGGTCTAAAACCTGACAGGTGGGCAAATCTAAGCTTGTTTTTAATAAAACAAATATAAATATGGATATAATAAATAATACTGCTAATAATAATAACATTATACAAAAGCAAATTGTTCTGAATGAATTGAAAAAGCATCCCGAAATGAAGAAGACATAAAAGCAGTGGTTTTTCATATTTATGTAGGTTAGAAAATAATATGTTTTGTAATATTTTAATCCTTTATATTTATATCCTATATCTATTCTTATTATATCCTATATATATCCTTAATATTTACATTTTTTCATATGTAAAGATATTTGCCTATTGCTCTCTTGTGCGTATTAAGCAGTGCGTAAGCGAGGCGCAACTCTGCGCCGGAGTTTAGACCAGGTTAGTTTTGGTCTAATGAAAAACCTATTGTAGTTTCTCAAAATAGCAACGCGCCAGCGGTCCACCTCAGAACGCCTTCCTTTTTAGACCACACTGCGCCGGGTGTATGATAGGGCCCATACTGTTTGCTATGGAGTGCAAAAACTTTGAAGCTCAATATCTCAAAATCATTAAAAACGCTAATAGGACCTTATAATTCTAAAGTGACGAGTTAGGAACACTAGCCAAAAAAGGACCAGCCCACCGGGGATTCCCCCGGTCGTCCCAATTAGCCAATCCATGCCTGTGTATAGTAGAAATAGCTTTTAAATGGTCATGAAATAAATTAAAGTTCAATTAAGTTCAAAGTTCAAATAAATTAAAGTTCAAAGTTCAAATAAATTAAATGTGGAACCTACTCAAAGAGTAGGATGAGCAGTTTCAGATTGACTAAATGATTTGTTTGACACTTTTTTAAACTACTGATCTTTTTTTTAATGTTTAATTTGCGAGGCAGATGAAGCAAGATGTAGAAGAATATTCCATGGAGCAGATTTTTTGATCCCATGAACCATTCATTCCTTCCAAGCTCCCCAAGTAAACCCTCCAAAAGGATTAGGGCAAAGGGATGAGCTCTTCAGAATGGAACACAGCCAAGGAATAGGTTCCAGAATCCCCCTCTGCTGTTCGCTGATCAAAACACCTATTTGTGAGCGCCACCAAGTCATTGTTTGATGTAACAGCAACAGCTCGGGGATAGTGGCTAAAAGCAAAAACAGATTAGACCTCCTCTCCATATTAGCAATAATAATAAAAAAATACAGCCTCCAAATGTATGTGCCAATCTGAGTAGGCACGTTAACAGCCGACAATTCAATTTAAAACCTTTATTGCAGCAATATTATTAGCGTAAACCGGCGCTAATAGGCCATCACACACATTCACAAATTTCACCTTGTCGTCTCTCTCCGTTACTCCGCCTCCGTTCGCAATGTTCCTCTGCAGATCATGCTAAACAATAAGCCATGCTAATTTCAGCTCTGCTGCTAACTTCCTTCAGCAGCTAATTACAGCCAATTAAGTGGGAGACTGTCAGAGCCGACAGCTCTGCCTTCTGATTGGTATTGTTCCAGTGATTACTAAGAAAAGAGGATGTCACACTCAGAAAGAGAGAAAGGGAGAAGGCGCCTGCAATGCTTGACGGTCTGTGCATGATCTCATTTTCAGTTCATTCCTCACTCCTTAGGACACTGACAGCATCTACTAATGAACACACGACCACCCTTTATGTGACAGAGAGAAAGAAAGAGCAAACGAAGGAGTGAAGGAGGATAATGATCTTTCTGCAGAGCCTCTCAGGATGTGCAAAGCATTTGTTTCCTGTGGAGGACAATGATGTTGTCCCCCCCACCCCCTTTAGTAATAAATGTGGTGGGTGTAATTCTATTTCCAGAATAATTCCCCTCTGTGCGCCTTTAATTGCATTCTTGTGTTTGTTTCATGTCATTTGCCGTGCCTTGCCTTTTTATAGATGAGGTTGGGTTCTGGTTGATTTTTTTTTCCTATTTGGAAACATGTGACAAGTATTATTGAAATGTCTGTCCGGAGATTTAGAATAAAAATATACAGTTGCTCAACAGTGAACAACTTAATTGAATGGAAATGGAGAATTAAAGCAGCTGTAATGCATTTTCCGTGAATACTATGAATAAATTGTTTCAACTACTGATGTATTGTATAATCACTAGCTTCTCAGAAAATTGTATTGGTTGTGTTAAAAATCTAAATTATAAACACTTTATTTATTTGTTTGAGGGAGCTTTGGTGTCATGGTGGCTCAGGGGGTAGCATGATCGGCCCGACATATGAAAGCAGGCATGGTGTTTGCTAAAAAAAAAAACACCTGAAGGACTCCAAAAGGGTGAGGAATTAGCTTTTCTAGCCTGATGAGACCAAGATGGAAGTTTTTTGCCTTAATTCTAAGTGATATGTGTGGAGAAAACCAGGTATTGCTCGTCACCGGTTTCATACAGTCCCACCAGTGAAGCATGGTAGTGGCAGCATCATGCTGTGGGGGTGTTTTTGAGCTGCAGAGACAAAACGACTGGTTGTAATCGAGGGAAAGATGAACTCGGGCAAGTACTGGGATATCCTGGACGAAAGCTTTCTCCAAAGTGCTCAGGACCTTAAACTGGGCCGAAGGTTTACCTTCTAACACGACAATGACCCTAAGCACACAACTAAAATAATGAGTGGTTTCACAACAACTCCATGACTGTTCTTGAATCGCCCAGCCAGAGCCGATTAAGCATCTCTGGAGAGACTTAAAATGGCTGTCCACCAACGTTTACCATCCAACCTGACAGAACTGGAGAGAATCTGCAAGAAGGAATGGCAGAGGATCCCCAAACCCAGGTGAGAAACAAACTTTTTGGATCTTTCCTAACATGGATCTATTAAATCAAAAGTGTGCTTCTACTAAATACTGAGCAAAGAGTCTGACTACTTAGGACTACTTAGGACCATGAGAAATTTCAGTTTTTCTTTTTTAATAAATCTGCAAAAAATGTCAACAATTCCGTGTTTCTCTGTCAATTTGGGGGGAAAATTAACTTGAATAATTTTAGCTAATTTAACAATATAACAAAGGGTGAAAAATGAAAGGGGGTCTGAATACTTTTCACACCCACTGTAAATGCATACACACCCCTGGGGCATGAATAATTTCAGGCTTGATATCCCAATTTTGTGTGTGTTTCCTGCCATACCTAAATCTTCCCTAGGTTGCCTGTGATTTACATTTTCCAGGAAAGCAACACTACCTGTTACTTACCTAAACAGTATTACAGTGTAACATAGAGAATAAAACTTTTTATATTTATTTTTAAGGGTTATGGTCAGGCAAGAGGTTTTGTTTTCCAGCATTGGTTTTTCAGCATTGGAGAAAAGACCATATTTCAGGTGATGAACAAGCGTCAGATAGAACCTGCAGTCTTTCACTTCCTTGTTAGAGCACTCAACTTCCATCGCTCATTCAAATCCCACTTAGTGCAGGTAGGATGCTTTATAAACCTAGAATATCTTAACTTCCACAACTGCAAGGCTGTCAAATCTGCAGTTTTCAAAGTTGGATTATTTTTAGCTATTGCTGCATATATATTTATTTATTTATTTTTATTCCACAGGTCATGGATTTGACATTTTGCATCAGTTATGCAAAATGGTTGTGTAAAAATATTTTACTCAACCAGATTATATATATATATATATATATATATATATATATATATATATATATATATATATATATATATATATATATATATATATTACTATTAATAAAATCCGTACCAGGATGTTGAAACGGATTAGGCAAGCTCACTTTTGTGAGGACCAAGAGAAGTAGAGGAGAGTGTGGGCAGCTGCTTTTGTTTCAGTTTAACAAAATGGCAATACTCGCCATGTTTGCAAAGATGATTTTATTAATGAAAACAGCATATTTGTAATTACTAATATACCATGTTTTGGTGCATATATGGCTAATTTGATTGGTCATTGGGCTAGTATTATTGTGAAAATCTGGCAACCCTTATCCAATGCCTGTTTCAAACACAAAGTGTTTCCGTAAAGTAAGATAGTATACTACAAAAAAGTTTTTCCTGCAGTACTTAGCGATCACTATCTTGTCACATTTGTAATATGAGAACTATTTTGTTATTATCTTGGACTATAGTGTTATGTAAAAAATTGTTCATAAAAAACAAACAAACAAAAAAAAACTGTTTTTGTTTTGTTATGATGGAAGGGATGGCTTTGTCGAAGTTATTGTCTGTGTGGTATAGCTTGAACTTGAATCTGTGGCATCATCTTTTTTTTCACTAGGGGTCTGTATGAACTGCTGATTTCAAATAATAACTAGTTTTTTTTTTTTTTAGAAATGGCTTCCTCTACCTTTTAAACTTTCAAGAGCTAATAAATTTTCCATCCAAGATTTAAAATGTTTCAATCTCATTTGATCATGTGCCTAATCCTCTTTAAAAACATAATAATAATAATAATAATAATAATAATAATAATAATAATAATAATAATAATAATAATAATAAATTACATAGATTTAACTGAAGCATCAGCTGTGACTCATAGAAGCTGTATGCAGGAATGACTTATGCTAAACAAATTAGCATTTTAGTCCTCTCAGATTATAATTTCCTATGGCTTAGTCCCTTTTTTATTAGTGTTCACCATAGTGGAATGATTCGACAACTATTTCAGAATATGTTTTTCGCAGTGGATGCCCTTTCAGCCACAACCCAGTACTGGGTAACTACACTCTCACATTCACACACACACACATACACATGCACACTCATACACTACGGCCAATTTAGTTTATTCAATTCACCTATAGCGCATGTCTTTAAACTGTGGGGGAAACCGCACATCAACGCGGGAAGAACAATTAAACTTCACAGAAAAATGCTAACTGGCCCACCTGAGACTTGAACCAGCGACCTTCCTAATGTGAAGTGACAGTGCTAACCACTGAGCCACCGTGCTGCCCGGTTCTAAATTATTTCTTTTTGAAATATGATTTTGTTTAAACACCTTCAATAAGGTCTGTGATTAAGACAAGTTCGAAAATTGTCACTTAAGAAATTGTCTTTATTCTACAGTACATTATCATTTGAAATACCCCTCATATCCCTTGTTTAACAGATGGAACCAGACTGGTGTTTATTGAACAATGAATAATAGTTGCAACAAATGGTGTGTATAAGAGAGCTAGAAGATCCTTAAACGTAGATGATTAATGCATGAATTGAAATAAGTATCTTTGGCTGATTGTATGCTGAAACAGGGGAAGTATAAAACTCAGCAAAGACAGGCAAGTAGTACAGAAGTACCTTGTATTACATCTTTAAGTGTTTACATCAACGACACATCAATATCCTTTATGATCTGTCAACAAAACATAAAGGAAATCAGTAGGACATGTATGTAGATGCAGATAAGTAGACTGAGATAAACATCACAGCTTTTTTTAGGACTGAGACTGGTTAAGATTGGTGCACACACGATTTATTTTTTCTCCTAGAGGTGATACACTGATCATACACTGGGCAACTTTTAGAACATTGTTGCCAGGCAACTTTAGGAAATTAGACCATTACTGGGCAAGCAAGTGAGACAAATGGCAACATATTAGGGGAACTGGATTTAGATACAAATTTGTTACTTATTTGCTGCGTCCAGATTCACACACTATTTGTACTTAATATATTCGAAAATAGAATTAGTATGTCCCAAACAATAGATTGTTTAAAAGAGAAGACTGAAATTTGCGGTAGAAAGTGTAGAACTGTTTGTAGTCTAACTGCTAATTTCATCCTAGGTTCATTATGGATCCGTACTACTGTGTACATTTCTGGACAGTATGAAAAACGTCTTAGGAGGTACGTTTTTTTTTGCAGTTTTTGTTTTCGCAAATCCATCACAGGCCACTGTGTATGCTATTTTAGATCTCAAATTTCTCTTGCGAATGTCATTTGAGCCTACTCTTCTCACATAAATCCACCAGATGCCACAGTTGACTGACTGACCAACTGAAACCTCCACCCACCCCCTTCCCTAAATCCAACCGGTAGTGTTTTCAAAAGCAATCCAGAAAAAGCAGTCTGATTTTTACCACATTTCCACCCTGTTATTTATTGTTTATTATATTTTTTGCCTTTTGTTTTTGTCTTACCCACTTTTTGGAACCTTTCTTCAAAGGAAAAATCCTCCACGTGGAGGTAAGCGGTCGTCAGCTGGTAGCGCAAAAAGAAACAGAAGCTGTCGGTGACATCATACCGCCCTATAGTGTTCATTTAAAAATTTGGATTATGTAACCTCTGGCTACATAATTGTAAATGGCATAGGTCTTAAATTTGATTCCTGGACGTCTGCAGCTCTGCACAGTTGTGCTCCAACCCTAATTAAACCCAGCTGATTTAACTAATCAAGGTGTTTACTACTAAAGACTAATAAACAGGTGTGAGTTGAGTTGAGAATTAAGTTTGAGATCATTGGTACTGAATATGGGAATGTATACGGGGTATGCATTAACACTGAGCCTGTGTTGGCTAATTTTACATACAATACATTCCTCATTGAACGTGAATTTGATTAGAAGTACAAACTTGGGCTAAAAGTGTAAACAAACCACAAAAATGGCTCACTTGTGAGACCAACTGTCAAGTAGAGAGGCTTTAGTATAGCTGTTTGGAATAATATCGACAACTGGAAAATACTTAAGTCATGTTTTCTGTTAAGTCTGTGTTATATTTCATCTGCAGCAATAAGGTGATCTTATATAAAGACATGTTTAGACATTAACCTCTGAATGCATAATTATTCAAAGACAGAGGAGATTTCTCAACCTGAAAAACTCGTGAATGTTGGATTAACCTGCTGCTTTTCCAATAGGGTATATCATTTAATGTGAAATAAATGTGGATGCTGTGTTAAGATGATTGACGGGGATGTAACTAAGCAATATAAATGGTACATTAATGAAGCAGTATCTCGCAAAGCTTGCATACTATTCTGTTACACACTTAAAAGTATGTACTTTTTTTTCTTTACAGAAAAGTGTTTACTTTTAGGACATAGTACGAATATGCAAGTTGGGATGCCACAGTTCTCAATAGGAAAGTAGCCATGCGATTTTGCCCAGCAACATTACTCAAAAAGCTGCCGCATGTATAATCAGAACAAGTGATATTGATTGTTTTTTAACTTTACAAGTCATGCTTGAATTAGCGAACACCACTAATTACTGCGTTTATTGAACAGTGTCTTTTATAATATTGCTATTGCCTAGTTTTCTACAATCAATGATCCACTCACAAGACACGCATTATATTGATTTTTACCATGTTTAAGAGGGTATGCATTATGCTGTGCAAATCAATTTTGTCTTGATTTAATTAATTTTAATGGTTATATTTAAAACAACAAAAGAGGCTGCGACAAATTCAAATGAACTGAACTGTAAAAGCACTGTAAAGAATAATCTTCTGGCACACCCCTTTTCTAAAGGTGCAGTACGTGATCTGCAAAAATGCTAACGTTAGCTTTGAAAACCGCCCCTGCCGTCCAAAGCCACGCCACCTGAAATCACGAATGCGCACCATAAAGATGACAGCAGACAACCCACTAGATCATGCCATTCTCAGTTAAAAAACTTTGTAGTACTTTATAATACTACAATTCCAAACGAAAAACTATTATATCTAGCACATTTTCAGTTGAGTAACAAGCAAACGTTGTAATAGTGTGCAATATTTCAAGGGATAAGGGCCTTAGCCCCAAAGAAGAAAAGGAACTTAGCCACCAAAACTACACACATTTAATACAGTGAAAACAAATATTAAACTTCATCAGTAGTTAGAACTATTCAGATTCAACTATCAGCTTCAGCTCCTCAAAATAATGAATGGATGAAGACATGTGACAACAGTCCCACTCCCACCTGCTGGTAGAAACTGGTACTGCTGAGCAGCTGACTATTTAGTTACCCGACACAAATGCTGCGTTAAGTGGAATGTGCGTGATGTATGTGGTAATTTTAAGTACTTAGATAACAAAATAAATGTTATACAACCTTTTTTTTTTTATTTAAGTGCAACATATTCCAAAAGATCAGGGGCTTCTAACAATATATCAGGGTCTTAAGACCCAAAGCCCACCCTCGCAACGACAATGGTTCTTTCTGTGAGCCAATCAGCATTTTGAATGTATGCACGAGGACCAATTAGAATCAGCTTTTTTTGTCATTACGCTGGACTGCTCCATAGACAGCGGGAAGGATCAAAAAGAAACACAAAATCTCTAAAGTCAACTAAAATCACTAAAGTCGCATATATAATGCCGCACCACAAAATTGAGAAGAAACCTGAAACTGAAAAGATGTGTGCAAATGTGATGATTTATAAGTGTTCTTGACATTTAGAGGAAATGTAAAATTTGACATTATTAAAGTATTATATATATATAGGGTTATATATATATATTATATATATATATATATATATATATATATATATATATATATATATATATATATATATATAATATTAAAAAAATATATATAATATTAAAAAAAACATATAAATACATTTAGAACCTTTACTTTAATCATTACTTTTGGAATGTGAAGACACTTTCAACCAGCACAACAAAAATTTTTCTGAAGACAAACACCTACTGCATCTTTAATATTCTCATATCAAATATATGAATACACCTGATAAATCTTTATTTTTGATGAGTGTTTTTCTGTCTGAAAGTGTTTCTGAGTGTTTATCAGGGTTAAGCAGCTGAATTTGTCATCTCAGGATTCCACAGTGTTTGTTGATCACATATGCGTGAGATCTAAGAACTAATGTGTGCGTGTGTTTCCTGCAGTTGATCCTTCAAAGCCTGCTGGCTAAAAAGAAGCACAAACACGTTCACCCAAAATCCAACAGACCAAAAATAGCTCATTTATTAAACTCAAATTCATTCTAAGATGAAAAGAAAATGATTTAATCTATGATTTCTCTTTCTTACAAGCCTGTGGCAAATCAGATTCAGTGCGTCGAGGAGTAAGGCTGGTGTGCTGCTGTTGTTTACGAAGCGTTTGTTGTTTATTTACAGCAGTACACAGATGTTTGTTGATGAGGAGAATGCTCTGGAGACTTCTGCAACACAGCACATGCGGAACCGTTTCTGCCCCTTCATGGACTCCGTGTATAATAAGAGGAAAAACAATATGTTACACACGCACGCTCTCTCTCTCTCTCTATTTCCCTCCAAACTCTGCCAGTGGTTTTGATGTTACAGTGCTCTACAAACACCCTGAATAAGTTTATATTTTTGGATCACAAGACAACAGATCTTTTTAGATTTTGGGTTACACTCCAACACAGTCTAGTCTACATAGTGGTTTTGTAAATTGTAAATTACTTTTTTATTTTTATTTTACTGGTAATACTTTATAATAACTACACACTATAAATATTCTATTAAGCATTAGCAAATAGTTCCTTCATCAATTGCAAAGCATCAACTCTACATTATTAGTAAGAAGTTTATATATGTCTATATATATATATATATATATATATATATATATATATATATATATATATATATATATATATATATATATATATATATATATATATAGTTATTGCTGTCAAAATGAGTGTGTTAACGCATGCAATAAATTTGAAATATTTAACAAGTTTAAAAAAAATGAACGCAGTTGCAGTTTTTTCCTGTTGTGGTTAACGTGTGTTCGACATTCAAAAAAATATGGATAAGACCAAATAAGCACTTTTTACAATTAATTTTGCATTAACAGGCTATCCAGCATTTCCTCCAGAGTTTTATTCATTTCATATGTTTCATTTTTAATCTTTTGACTTTTGTTTTAATGGAATTTGATACCGCATAAGAACGGAAAAAAAAACCTATGCATTTTGTGACTCGATGGTCCTTTATGGTAATCAAAAATTGCTGTTTACATGGTAGACTCCTAATAAGAGTATTATCTTAATCATATTAAAGTCTTGTTTTGGTTTAGTATTGGTGTCCATGTAAATGTATCAGTGAAAGTGAGAGGGGTCTGGCTGCAGACCTGGTGCAGTGCAATCTGAGCTGCATCCAATGCTTTTTAATGGGCTCACCTAACCCCACCCCTAACCCTATCCATCACAGTGACGTCACTAGCTCCATTTGAGTGCATTGTGTCTGACATTGCATCGCTGAGTGATGCAGTCTCAGTTTGCATCATAAAGGCTGCATCCAGATACTATTGGTGAAAGTGCGAGATGAAGTCGCGAGCTGTCAAAGACAGCACATTCCACTGCCTTTCAGCATGTGCCCTCAAATGTTTTATTAGGTTTGACGTGTTTCCCCCTTAAACGCAACTTTTGTAAAGCATCTGCTTCGCGTTGCTTTGTCAAAATCCTTGTGAAATACAGCCATACTTAAGAATGCTTAGTTTGCAAATTTGCAAATTTGATGAACATGATCATGCGTGTTGAATCTAAAGGGAGTTTCTCTGGCTGCGCTGTCCTGCACTCTCAGAAAAAAAGGTACAAAATTGTACCTTTTAGGGTACAAATGGCCCGTCACTGGGGTGGTACCCTTAAGGGTACAAATTTGTACCTCTATTTAAAGGTACAAAATTGTACCTTCTACATTTGTACCCTTTAAGGGACAATTTTGTACCCCCACCGAAGGTACAAAAATGTACCTTTTTATATTATATAGCATTTTCAGGGTACTGACCCAGGCATTTTGATCCTTTGGTGACTGCATGCACAAATAAATAAATAAAATATTTTGGTTCGCAGATGTCCATTTTTATTTATTAATGTAGAAATATTTCATTACAACTCACAACTGAATGTGTCAAGAAATAAAATTACACAGTAAATATAAAGCAGACATGTAAAACAGTAAAAAGAACAATTTAGAAAACAAATACAAATTGTTCACTCACTGTACAGTATATAATCTACCCTTAATACAAAGACCACAAGAATACTGTTTAAGATTTATAAACACATTACACAGGCTACATCAAGTACTTCACTTTATAAAGTCCAAAGTATTTGTCTTTAGTCAGAATACTCAGTCATAATAAATAATTTGTCATCAACATTTTCTCTGTATTTCAGAATGAAGGCAATGTTTCTCTATAAATTGCTTCAACAGTGCAGAAAACCAAATACATCAGTAGCCTCTTCCTCAACACCAGTAGATTACTCCTCATCATCCTCAAGTGGAGTTGTAATTTGTTGTAACACAATATGTGTTTATGCTTTTGATAAACATGACATGTAAAGCATTCATATCTGGAAAATGTTCTTTGATAGTCATTAGGACCATAAGTTATTTAAAAATTTGCTTTATGCATGAATGATAGCAGTGTGCTGGATTAACTTGATTGTGATTATACCAAGATCATGTAGAGAAACAAAAAACAAGGTTGATCACTTTGGTAACTGGAGTAGATCGAGGCTCGTCACCGTCCACCGTTCATTCAAAACATTCCACTGCAGAAACATCAAGGTGATCTTCTAATAAGATGGATATGTCAAAAATGCATATTCGTCAACATCATTAGCCCGGCCAATCGCAATCCCATCAACTCTGAAGACTGCCGTGACTCGTCTTGTTAACACAGTTGTCCAGTCGGTGGCCTCCTCCTGTACTTGAACTGTTGGATGTGGTGAAGATGGTTCACTGTAAATGACAAAGCAATAATTACATTAATATCAGTCACTCTATCACTGATGAAGAGAAAATCAACATGCATAGAAAGTAAAATAATAAATATTCACCGATTTAAAAAAAAAGTATCACAGATTAAAAGACTAATATAAATTTCATTCATTCATTCAATTTCTTTTTGGCTTAGTCCCTTTATTAATCTGGGGTCGCCACAGTGGAATGAACCACCAACTTATCCAGCATGTTTTATGCAGCAGATGCCCTTCCAGCTGCAACCCAGTATTACGAAACATCCAGACACACTTATTCACACACACATTTATACACTACAGACAAATAAGCTTACCAAATTTAGCTATAGCGCATGTCTTTGGACTTGTGGGGAAACCGGAGCACTTGGAGGAAACCTTCACGAACACTGGAAGAATATGCAAACTCCTCACACAAATGCCAACTGACCCAGCCGAGGCTCGAACCAGCGACCTTCTTGCTGTAAGGTGACAGCACTACCCACTGCGTCATCCTAATATAAAGAATATCAAGCGTTATGAAATGCATTTATCATATACTAATGCATATACTTATGCATATACTAAACAGAAAACAACATACGCACCGGAGCACAACGAAATGTTGAAGTGTCTTGCTTAACAAGGCTGGCAACATGAGAAGTGCTGCTGTAAAATCAATTCCTGGAACATAAAATGTGGCATACAAACAAATATGAATGAATCCATCCAAAGCTAGAATTTAATAATATTAATCAAGTGGAGAAAGTTTAGAAAGAGTACCTTAAAGTCAGGTCCATAGCATTCTTAAGTTGATCTCTCATCTTTCGATGAAAACCTAGAAAATAATTTTAAACACGTGGGTGAACATTTATTGTTGTTTGTAAGTAAAAACCTACAAATTTAAAATAGTATGTAAGCCATTAAAACCATGGTATAGATAATGAGACATACTTACATCTTGTAACTGAGCCATGCTTTCATATGACATGCCTTCATTGCTCTGATGCTGTTAGGCTGCATTATGTTGTTCAATCTTGTCCTGAAATACAATTGGAAACTTCATAAACTTCAGGAAAGCAATAAGATAAAGCAATAACTATTTATTTATAGTATTTTATTTATATATAAGTATAACGTTAAATGATAGTAAAGCACCAACAATTCTGGACATGAGAGTTTGTGGACACTCCTTAACATTAATGTAACTTAGACACTGAAACGAAGATATGTACAAGCATACACACGCCACGTTTGTAACTAGCCACGTTTACATAATCAGTCGCTTTGCCGGTGACAAAATTGTGATTTTTCTTCACAAAATGGCGGTGTAACTTATATAACCGTCTAAAATTACATTTCCGCGGTCAACCGTGGCTAGAAAATGGCCTCAAAATATAAAACATTATCGATAATTACAAATTCCAGTATTAATAACAAAAGGTTTTATATCAAGGTATATGAAGACTTTAGTTGCGCGAGCTCCGGGCCACACCGCACATTACTCACGGCCCGATTCCGGTGCACGGTTACGGCAGCGTCGGCTCGCTTCTGCCGCTGCATCTGACCCGAGTAGTGATACAGCAGACGGACTCGGGCAGGCGAGAATCTAGCCGCAACTGGCCCAAGTGTATTTTGCTATCTGGGTTGCGATTATATTCCGCCGTGGCAACACTTATTAATAAAGCAGTAACGTAACGTAACATACAAGGCGCGAATACGTAACGTAGGCGATAAAGGGAACTTTTACACCGAGAAAACTAACAGCATATAGTACTTACCTTCTATAACGTTATGTCCCTCGGTGACTTCGATATCACGTTGTATTAACTTCTTTAATAAGCTGCAGACATCTTAGCAAACTCCATCATGCAGGCCAACGTAACGTTACACCAGCCAGCCCGGAGCACAAAGCGGGGGAAAGCCGAGACCAGAGAGTCAGACAAAATCAACAGAACACGGCTTCACATGTAAAAATGAGACTGAAAATATATCTTTAATACATTCTTACCTGAAAGTGTGGACTCCAAAATAGACTTTTCTTTGAAACGCGTGCGAAGTTCTGTGTAAACACCCAGCATACTCGACCGACCGCCTCAGTAACAAACACTACTATAACGTCTCAACAAGCCAAATTCTTAAAGAGACAGCACCATCACCACCTGTATGAAGATGCTGTCACTCTGCATGGTTCTTATTCTACATCCCATATATACTATAGGGACTTAAACAGTAAGCAAAGACCAGTATTTACGTTTTTAATGATTAAAATTACATTTAATTATAAATTAAATTATTAACATTTTTGAGAAAAAATGTAATTTAAATACATGAAAAAAAATTAATTATTAAAATATTTAATTTAATCAATTTATTTATTTATTATATTTTTAAATTATGTATTTTAGTATTAATGTTTAGTATTAATGCATTTAAATTAGTGTTATATAGTGTCTTGATCTTATCATGAGCTGAGGGTACAATTTTGTTCCTATAGGGAAACAAAATATATAATTGTACCTTTAAAGGTGCCAAATTGGTCCTTTACGGTACAATTTTGTATCCAAATGTGCTATAAAAGGTACAAAAATGTACCTTTCAAACCTAAATCTGGACATTTGTACCTTTATAGCCCATTTGGGTACAAAATTGTACCCTAAGGACCAATATGGGACCTTTAAAGGTACAATTTTATATTTTGTTCCCTCTAGGAACAAAATTGTACCCTCATTGTACCTTTTTTTCTGAGAGTGTGTGTGTTGTGTTGTGTGTGTGTCTGGGTGTGCGCAGGTTTTCTAGCAACAAGAACAAATGCCTAAACGTAGTCGTCCATATCCCTCAAAGTTGTTTAAATGTTTAGAGATGGTGTGACCAAAGTCCCTGTAAGAATTAGTCTTTTGTGTGACACAACTCGTACCTGTGGGTGTCTTTGATGTATCGCTTGATGCTTCTAACGTCCTTGTCGCAGCACCAGTGGCAACAAAATTAGGCACCGAAATGGATACGCTGATACAGTGATCCTGCTTGTATGAGACTGTTCTCACTCTCAGCTCACATCATTTAAAAAAAAAGGTCCACATTTTCATTTTCCCCTGATAATGTCAACAGATTGTAAAGGAGGATTAAGGAAAATTGTTTCTACTTTATAATAAGTTTTCTCAACTCACAGCAATACAACTTTTCAATGAGAACAATTATTTGCATTCATTAATTTTTTGTTATAATTTTGCAGTTTCCAAATTTGCAATGCCTTTATTTTGGCATTTCTTTTTGCAGTCCACTTAGAATTCAACATGGAAATATTTTAATTTTTTTCTTTATTGGCATTGATTGTTTTAAATTTCAACACTACACTTCATGCCTGTTATTTTATTTATGTAATAAATATGACTGTCAAGCCAGGATCTTGATGGTTTATTGTGGTGATGTTGTTTTTTGAAGAAATCTGTGTTACAAGTTAAACAAAAATTCTAATAAAAAATTATATTCTGAAATTAAATAGATTTTCTTTTGTCTTGCGTTTACAATATTTTACATTTCAATAGGCAAAATTACAAGTTTCAGTATTTTACATGTGATTATTCATGATTAATCATGATTAATTGCAAAAAAACTGTGATCATTAGTTAATTTTTTAATTGATTGACAGCACTAATATATATATATATATATATATATATATATATATATATATATATATATATATATATATATATATATATATATATATATATATTAGGGATGGGAAGATTAACCGATATGTATCGATACGCGGTCATGCGCGTGCACGATGCGAGTGCATCGGTTGAGCAGCAGAGGATGAATGAAATTTTGGAAGCAAATCGAGATGCATCGGTTTTTGCGAGATGCATCGATTTTTCCGAGATACAGCTTATATTTTTAATATAGAATGTATTTTTTATTTATTAACAAGTGTTGTCAACCTGTTTTTGGCGCATGATTTAATCGACCTACATAAAGTAAGCCTTAGCAACGGATTTGCGGATGTGCACACTTACACTACAACTATCAGGTGTGCGGATGAAGCTAGTGGAGCGCCCTCAGAAAGCGCGAGAAGCAAAACAAACATTTTATTCCCCACTGAGTTTTAAATCTAAAGTATGGCAAGCAACATTATGGATTTAAGAATGGACGACATGACAGGACAGATGCAATTTTATTTTTATTCAAAATGTGCCGCGCGTCTGTAAAATACGCGGGCAGTACTATAAAGTGGGACCAGTACGACTAATCTGAAATCTCACTTGAAGCAGCGCCACGGTGTTGTTGTGAAAGCATCTTCCAGTGTTTCTGCTTCCCTGGCTTTCGCACTGCTTCAACCAGCTCCAAAAGTGGTGAGAAAAGCATTGCAAGTTTTTTTTTCCATGCGCAACAGTTCTGCTCGCTCTACGCCAATAACGAATGCTATTGCATTGTTCATCTGCAAAGATATTCAGCCTAGTGTCACGGAGAACGAAGGTTTTAAACACCTCCTCCTGTTATTTTTTATTTAATTATAATAATAATAATATTAATAATAATAATGATAAAAATAATTGGGTGTCACGGTGGCACAGTGGGTAGTTTGACCACCTCACAGCAAGAAGATTGCTGGTTTGTTATATTTTTATTAGCCTGTTGTTTACAGTGACAGTGATGTTTCAAAGCAGCATAACACTGCTAGTTCACCTTAAGTTTTGAATAATCAGTGGCAAAATATATCTTTGTAAAACTTGTTTTCATAGTTGAAAAGTTAAATCACAATTCTTGTTGAGCAATGCTAAATTTATTTATGTTGAAAGAGTGCAAATATATACATATTTTTTTAATATATATTGCACTTATACATTCTGTTTATCTTGAAAATACTTAAATAATATGTGCTATATGTTCTAAAATGAACCTCTACTGTAAACTGACACTCTGGCTCTGAGAGAAGAGCCAGTTTGTAAAAAAAAGTCTTGGTTTTGCTTGGTTTATAAATAATCAAACTCATTCAATGGCACAGCATCCTCTTTCACATCATCTCATAAACTTGATCTAATTAGTTAGTGCTGAAATATCGCATCGTATCGTGATATGGGTGTGAATCGTATCGTGTTGCATCGCAATATGTCACAAATGTATCGCGAATATATCGGATCGTATTCTTTGTATCGAGATGCGTATCGGATCGGCATTATAGCTTAGATGCCCAACCCTAATATATATACAGCTACAAAAGTTGTATTCTTGACTTATAACCATGTATATAATGTGTGTAATGATTGTCAACCATTTGTATTTTTTTAGACAGGCAGACATGGAAACAGAGATGGAGTTCCACATGCAGCTTTATTTAGTAAATGGTCAGGCAGGCAGGGGTCAAAACAGGAACAAAACATAAATAGCAATTGCAATCCAAAAAAAGAGTAATCCAAGAAACAGGCATAAGTCAGGGCACACAGAAAACTATCGCAATCCAAAAATAGTCCAATAATCAAAAACCAGACAGGAACACAGAACAATATTGAACAAGGAATGAATGTCTCTGTGGTGCTTAAATAGTCTAAGTAACCAGGAAGGATGAGGTGTGTGTGAGAAATCAAGGGGTGATCTAAAACTGGTGTGTGAGGGATGAGGCATGATGGGGTATGTGGTTCAGTAAAGTGGCATCTGCAGCTGCTAGATTGCTGGTGATCATAACATATTTAATGACAGAATGAGGGGAGTAATCAGGGGATTGTCTTGTGTCAAAGTATTTTTTTAATGCACTTTGCATTAGGTAGTTATTTGCCTCTGTAACATGCATATAACATAATTGAATGCACTTATCACTTTTTTATTGTGTCTTTTTAACTATAATTTAATGCAGGGGTGTCCAAACTTGGTCCTGGAGGGTCAGTGTCCTGCAAAGTTTAGCTCCCAACTTGCTTCGAAACATTTTCCAGGAAGTTTCTAGTATATCAAGTAAGAGCTTAATTAGCTGGTTCAGGTGTGTTTGATTAGGGTTGGAGCTAAACTCTTCAGGATGCTTGCCCTTCCAGGATGGAGTTTGAACACCCCTGATTTAATGTATATCCCTAACATGAAACTCATGTGATCTTGTTATGTAATCTTGATTCCACACACAAAATAGCTCTAAAATGTAATACCACATGTGATTATTTAATAGTCAATGACATGGCTAATATACACAAGCAGGCTGTTATTGTGCTAATCATAGCATAACACAAGCAAATTATACTGACTGTAGCAGTATAATACATGTCACAGTTAATCATTTAAGTTACAAACCTTGCATGCTGGTAAGCTATTCTTAACGTTTTCAAACATTCTATGGCATACAAATAAAATGCAGTTTGTTATTGTTTCAGCAAAGCTTAGCATCAACAGCAACACTGAAGTTGAAAGGCAAATGAAGAAGAAAAATATGAGATTAACTCTTGATTCCACGATTCCATTTTCATGATGAATCGCATCTGCACCGAGCTGCAATTAGTGCTGTCAATGCCAGAATTAATGTTGCTCTTACTTTAGGTAAGCAAAAGCATATGGCAGAGACAAAAATCACTTTAGTGGCTGTTCTATCCTCTATCCAATATCTTTCAAGATTGGGGTTAGCAATTCAAGGACACACAGATGAGGAGTCCAATTTTCACTTACTAAACTTGTGCGCTCAATTTGTCCCACAGCTGACTTCATGGACAGCAAGTGGCCATTTTGTGACTCTTTAAATGAGATCATTGAAATTATGTTGTACTGTGAAACTAATTAAAGAAATAAAGTGGACTGAGTTTTTTTTTTTTTTTTTTTGTGAGTGAGTCTGCTGGAAAAAAAAGTACGAAGATCAAGAGCCAGATGAACTCTTAATTTGACTTTTTAAGACACAAACTGCAAATAAACTTATAATGAGATGCTTCACTTTTGATAAGTTTCTCACTCAGATTCAGTAGACAGGCCCAACAGGACACAGTAGATACTTTTTTTAGGGGTAAAATAGGACTTAGATAAAAAAAAAAAGAGAACATATGATTTCTGTACACCCACATTTCTAAAGGAAATTGAGTAGTATTTGAAGAAATGTAATATAAATAAAGTTTTTGACATGTTTCTGAAAAATAAGACATTGACTGACTTCTTTCTAGACAGGGAAAAGTATTTGAATGTGGGAATCTCAGATACGTTTCCAAAAATTAGTTACTCTTATGGGACAAAGTCCGTTATAAATCATGGCAAACTAAAACAAAGGTACAAACACAAAACAAATTGTGTAAAATTATTTTAACCTTGGGCGACGCGGTGGTCCAGTGGATAGCAAGTTCGCCTCACAGCAAGAAGGTCGCTGGTTCGAACCTCTGCTGGGTCAATTGGCAATTCTGTGTGGAGTTTGCATGTTCTCCCCATGTTCGTTTGGGTTTCCCCCACAAGTCCAAAGACATGCACTATAGGTGAATTGGGTGAGCTAAATTGGCCGTAGTGTATGTGTGTAAATGAATGTGTATGAATGTTTCTCAAAGATGGGTTACGGCTAGAGGGGTATCCGCTGATTAAAACATGTGCTGGATAAGTTGCCGGTTCATTCCGCTGTGGCGACCCCAGATTAATAAAGGAAATAAGCCGAAAAGAAAATGAATGAATGAATGAATTAATTAATTAATTATGTTAGCCTTAAATACTCTAGAAAAAAAAATAGTAGTGAACTTAGTAGTCCCATAGAGGGTTAATTTTATGATTTTTTTAAAGTATCTCAGCCAAAACATAAACTCATGTTACAATTTTATTCTTAAAGGGGTTATGGAATGTAAAATAAAAAAGCTGATATCTTTACATTTACACATATTGGGGTTACTTTATGAAATGTGAAAGCCTTTTATGACAACAAACTTTATTATCCTTAGTTAGAATTTTTTACTACAATAACGTGTTATGTTGTTAATTGTGGAATTTTATGTTGAAAAACATTTCAGTATTTAACCAATTTTATATATGTAATATTTAAATAAGCTTACATGTACTAATGCTAATATCTGCAAAATTGTATACACAAAAACAATGCTGAAAAATAATAACGTTATGCTGTTCAAAGTTAACTAACACTATTTTGAGAGTTTTAAAGATATCAGGAATAAAAAAAAAATGATAGTAAACCCTGATATCATTTTATTTAAAGAGTTTTTTATTATTATTATTATTATTGAGGGTTAAAATACAGTTTGTGTAAGTAGGGATGTGGAATGCAATAAAAAATACATTACTCTACCCCCTGTTTATTTCCCCCCCAATTACTGTTTAACGGAGAGAAGATTTTGTCAACACATTTCTAAACATAATAGTTTTAATAACTCATTTATAATAACTGATTTAATTTATCTTTGCCATGATGACAGTAAATAATATTTTACTAGATATTTTCAAGACACTTCTTTTTTAAGACACAGCTGACTGAGCTGTAAAGGCTTAGCTAAGTTAATTAGGGCAATTAGGCAGGTTAGGGTAATATGGCAAGTTATTGTATAATGATGGTTTGTTCTGTAGACTATCGAATAAAAAATAGCTTAAAGGGGCTAATAAGTTTGTCCCTAAAATGTTTTTTAAAACATTAAAAACTGCTTTTATTCTAGCCAAAATAAAACAAATAAGACTTTGTCTAGAAGAAAAAATATTATCAGACATACTGTGAAAATGTCCTTGCTCTGTTAAACATCATTTGGGAAATATTTAACACTAGTCAAAATTACTTGTAGGAAGCAAAGATTAACAAAAAAAAGATAGACATGCAGACATCAAATATTGCAAAGAAAGTTCTGGTTAAAGGTCTTTGCACACTGAAGCCTGAAATGTTCATATGAATTTTTGTTTTTAGTATTCACATGGTTTTATGCTCTGTGTAAATCATTTATATGCTCAAATTAGAAGTGATGTTCCTGCCACACAGGGTGTTTTAAATCTGATCAGACCTTTAGGTTATCATCTTTCCATCTTTCCTTTCTGAAGCAGTCATTTATCAAATTTGTTCCCACTTTGATTCTTTCCTATCGTCTTTCTCAGTATCGTCCTCCCGATTTGAATGTAGATGTATGCTATTTTAAGTAATGTTTATATTGTGTTATTTATAGTATTTTACAAATTTACTATGGATAAGTCTGTTTAGGTAAAAAAATTATTTATTTATTTATTTATTTATTTATTTATTTATTTATTTATTTATTTTGTGAACAAACGCTACTCAAAATTACTTGTAGGAAACAAAAATCAACAAAGATGCTCTGTCTCGTTTTTTTTTTTTTTTTTTTCAGACATGAAATATTCAAAAAAAAAAAAAAGATTTTTGCACACTGAAACATGGAATATTCATATGTATTTTCATTTTTTTTATTTTTTGTATTCACATCATTGTGCTCTGTGTAAAGCATTTACAGTTGAAATCAGAATTATTAGCCCCCTTTTAAATTTGTTTTCCTTTTTAAATATTTCCTAAATAATGTTTAGCAGGGCAAAGAATGTTTCACAGTATGTCTGAAAATATTTTATTTTCTTCTGGAGAAAGTCTTATTTGTTTTATTTTGGCTAGAATAAAAGCAGTTTTAAATAAAAAAATAAATAAATAAATTTAAGGTGAAAATTATTAGCCCCTTTAAGCTATATGTATTTTCGATAGTCTACAGAACAAACCATTGTTATACAATAACTTGCCCAATTACCCTAACCTACCTAGTTAACCTAATTAACCTAGTTAAGACTTTAAATGTCCCTGTAAGCTGTATAGAAGTGTCTTGAAAAATATTTAGACAAATATTATTTCTGTCATCAAGGCAAATAATAAAATAAATCAGTTATTAGAAATGAGTTATTAAAAATATTATGTTTAGAAATGTGTTGAAAAAAATCGTCTTAAAAACGGTTTAACGGTTTAAAAACCGTTAAACAGAAATCAGGGAAAAAATAAATAGAGGGGCTAATAATTCAGGGAGGCTAATAATTCTGACATCAATTGTATATGCTCAAATTAGAAGTGATGTTTTTTGCCACACAGGTTGTTTTAAATCTAAAAAAAACCATTAGGTTCTTATCTTTCCATCATTCTTCTCTTAAGCATTCATTTATTAAATTTGTTCCGACTTCAATTATTTCCCATTGTCTCTTTCTCAGTAGCGTCCTCTCTATTTGTATGTAGGTATGTATGTGTAATGCAATAATAATGATCAAATAATTCAAGTTTCTTGGTATATATAATTTATTCTTATGCCATTTTATTGTATAGTGATGTTTATGTTTAATATTTACACACGCATGCACCATTTTTATGAATTTACTATCAATCGATTTTTGTTTGAACGATCGTTTCTTAAATTCATTTAGTGAACAAACGCTACCCAAAATTACTTGTAGGAAACAAAGATCAAAGAAGGTGCTCTGTGTTGTTTTCTCAAACATTAAATACTCCAAAGAAAGTTTTGGTTAAGGTCTTTGCACACTAAAGCCTGAAATGCCTATGCTTTGTGTGTAAAGCATTTATATCCTCGAATTCTAAGTGATGTTCCTGCCACACAGGGTGTTTTAAATTAGACGAGACCCTTAGGTTGTTATCTTTGCATCCTTCCTCTCTCAAGCATTCATTTATCAAATTCGTTCCCACTTTGATTCTTTCCTATTGTCTCTCCTTCTTCCTTCTTTGTTTGGAGTGAAGGCGTGGCGATCCTGGCCCATGATAGCATCCTTTGTGCTTTTTTTTTTTTGCTTGACTAAGACAAACAGTCCCGCTCTCTCTGCACACACACACACACACACACACACACACAAACACCAAGAGACACTTGAAGGTTGACCAAGATAAATCTGTCGTGCTTTTGTGCATTCAGCAGGCACAAACATGTCCGACAGCCGGTCAATCAAGCAGCGATGAGATTAAATCAGATCAATTAGCTGCCTGCCTCCCCACCCTTTCTAACGAGCCGCTTTTACCTGTCTGCGTTTGCATTCCTACAGATAAGGATTATTCCTCCCTCTACTCAAACAACAGCACTTCAGCACATCCCGCTCACTCCTGTTGTATCCGTGTCTCTCTGAGGGCAACCGCATTGATCAGAGTCGTGTAAGTTGTGTTGGAGATGTGGTTGCTAATGCATTCTGGGACACCTGGGGCATCCGCAAAGGAACACATGATCTTCCTTTTGCTCTGTCTTGCGCTGCATATTTAAACTGCAAACGATTCAGCAAAACTAGAATAATTTTGGTGTAATCAACAAAGCTGTATGCATAAGCATGTGACTTTGGTGCCAGTAAGCCTAAGGTGTAAACCTACAGTATGTTCATGCCAACATGTTCACAAAGGCATTCATTGTTTTGAAGAATACAATTTCATTAGTCAATGTAACTACAAATAAAAATGTATACATTTATTAGTTAGTTTGTTGTTAATAAAACAGTGGTGGTAGCTAGCCTCTTCATATTATTTATTTATAAGGTTAGTGTCTATTTAAAAATGTTACTTGGGACATATTAACAAAGGAATCCAATTCAAAACATAGCAATAGACCCTTTTCACACTTCCCAGTTTCTAAGTAGCGGCAGTTGTCATAGTTGAAAAAACTTGGCACCTAACCCCACCCCTAACCCCAACCATCATTGGGTGATGAGCAAATCTTACTAAATTGTACAAATTAGATCGTACAAATTCATACAAATTAGCCACTAAATCAAAAAGTTATGAATTGCCTAGAGATTGCGTTGGTTAAGCCTTTGAATGTCACTTTAAGCTGTATAGAAGTGTCTTGAAAAATATCTAGTAAAATATTATTTATTATTATTATGTATTTATTGTTTATACTGTCATAATGGCAAAGATAGAATAAATCAGTTATTAAAAATGAGTTATTATTATGTTTAGAAATGTGGTGAAAAAAAATCTCTCAGTTTCTAATTCTCTGTTAAAAAGAAATCTAAGTAAAAAAAATGGAGGGGAGGGGGGGGGGTTCTAATAATTCTGACTTTAACTGTATATATATATATATATATATATATATATATATATATATATATATATATATATATATATATATATATATATATTAACAACCTTATTTGCTCAAATAAAAAAAAATAAAAAAATTCATGATGATGTTATAAAGTCTTACAGACTTAAAGACTTACAGAAAAAAGAACAAAAAATGTGTGAGACTGATGACGACGGGCAAAGTAGAGAATAACATCTAATTTACTGTCATGTCCCCTGTATTAGAAACGCCTTGCACAATAAACATGAATAAATGTTCATACGTTTAAAAAAAAAAAATCTAAATATTAAAAACTTTCAAGGATTTAAGATTCTGATGATCATTAAACTCGTCATAAAAGGCTTATGAAAAGGGTCCATTTAGCAATTAGTTAAATACAAACACACAGTTACATACACAAGCTTTTCCTCAAACGAAACCTCTTCAACTCATTCCATTATAACCTCAAGCCAAGAATAATTTCATAACAAATGAATCCGAGATTCAAATAACACTAATGATACCAATATATATATATAATGAATAATGAAATGGCCAAGTTCCGCTTCTAAATGCAGTTAGCATTTTACAGACATATTTCTAAGACATAGCATGCATCATATTTCATATTAAAATTGTGTACTGTGGTACAGTATATACTATACACTTTAAAAAATATATCTGTAAATAATATAATTAGAATATTTCTGAATGTTGTGATTTATTTATTTATTTTTAATTTTCCCTATTTATTTATGCCCTTTAGTTGCTTATTGGGACCTTGATCTTTCTTTCAAAAATGTTAACTTTGAAAAATCAAAAAAAAAAAAGGACATTTGTTAACATTTTAAAATGTTTAAAGTTATATATTGTCTGGGATGGAGTTGTATATTACGGTACAAAAACCTTGTAATAAACTGCCAGTTCATTTTCTTTTTTAACAGACTTATTCGTCTTCATAATATAAATTATAATATTTCTAACGACTAAACTCAAAGTCTGTAAAATATAAAATAATATTTAATAGTTGAATTGTCAACACCAAATGTTGACAGCAGAGATCAAGGTCCAACAATGCAATTCTCAACCATAAATAAACGAAAAAGACTTGTGAATTACAAAATATGCAAAAAAAAAAAAAAAAAATTAAGTGTAAATTAAGGAAAAAGGTGTTTTGGAATGATTTGATCATAATTATTTCATGGATGCAGACAATACAATTTGAAATATCTCTTCATTGTTAGTGGTATTGTTGTTTTTTTTACTTTGATATATAGTAATAGTTTGATGTAAATAATTTAATAATTAGTAATTTTCAGCATTTCCAAATATGTTTGTGTCAGACATAGAGTCTGTAACTAAAGTGCATTTGTTAAAAAATGTTGTAAAAAGTACAACAATGATAAGTATTCTAAAAAACAAACACTACCTGACAAAAGTCTTGTAATCAATCCCATTTGTAAGAGCAAGAAATAATAGTTCTAGTTGATCTAGAAGACCAATTGGAACCTGCATGGACCCAAGTCCATGTCACAGAAATCATTCAAGATTGATGAAAGAAATTTCATGGTTTGGGGCTACAGTGGTGGTGTGCAAGAGATCTGCAGGGTGGATGGCAACACCAACATCTTGAGGTATCAAAACATTTGTGCTGCCCATTACATTACAAACCACAGGAGAGGGCAATTTTTTCAGCAGGATAGCACTCATTATTCAGCCTCCACATCAAAGTTCCTGAAAGCAAAAAAAAGGTCAAGGTGCTTCAGGAATGGCAAGCCTAGTTACCAAATATAAACATTATTGAGCATGTCTGAGGTAAGGTGAAGGAGAAGACATTGAAGATAAAGCCAACGAATCTTGAACTCTGGGAGTCCTGCAAGTACACTTTCTTTGCCATTGCAGATAACTTTAATAATAAGCTATTTGAGTCACTGCAGAGATGTATGGATGCAGTCATCCAAGCTCAGGGGAGTTTTACACAATATTATTTTTTTTAACTGCAACATGACTTTATATTCTATACGTTATTTCTGTTAAGTGACAAGACTTTTGTCTAAGCAAAGTCAGACTTACTGTCCTAATTAAAAATTTAAGAATCAAGGTATGATTATATTTTATTTAGATAAAACAAGCATAATCCAGAGGTCTTTGCCTTTCATATAAGCCACTTGTGATACCAAATGATCAACTAAAAGTCAAGTTATTATTTATTATTCCTACAAATTGGATAGACAACAAGACTTTTGTCAGGTAGAGTACCATGTAAAATTCTACACTTACATTCTCTGAGATGTTAGTAAACACACAAAAGCCACACTATAAAAATGGCTTCCGTTCATTCATGTTGCCCCAAATTAATTATTGTTAAATTAAGGGTGCTTTCACAAATCGATTAATTTGTTCCAAAACAGGGACTAAAATTAATACATTGTTGCTCTTCTGTTCTTGGTCCAGTTCGCATTGACGAGGCAAAGTTTCTAAACAGACCAAAATAGCTAAAGCAAGTCATATGTGAGTTAACTCTCCTCACATTGGTCAGAGTTTCATGGTTTATTTTGCAGAGTCCTGCTCAGCTGTCAGGGTGGTGGTGGTTTGACAGGGTGCGCGCGATGTGTCTGAAGAGCGAGGAGGCATGCAGTGAGGAGGTGTAGGGTGCGCGACGAATTTGAAGACCGGGAGGGAAACACGTGATTACCAGGAGATTATCACTCGTTTGCGGGAGTCTCTGTGCATTTGCAGGAGACTTCCGGGAGACTTGGGATGTCTGGAATGACTTCTCATAATTTACTTTTCATAAAGCCGTATGCCTATTACATACCGATAAAACATTGTGATATAGCCGGGCTCGGATTGTATCACTTTCTCACTACAATCAATCCGCTCCAGGTTTCGTTTCAATCGAGCTGAGGCCACCTCATTCAGGCGATCTCGGACCAATTGTTCTGGCACGGATCCAAGCGCAATTGCTGGATTCACATATGCCAAACGTACTGCGCTAACTGGGCAAGCGAGACAGGTTCTGAAACAAAAGTCTAGGTGTGAAAGCACCCTAAGTTTTACATTTTTATTTATATTAGTTGAACACAAAAAAAATGAAGTAGTCCCCACATTTGACTCCAGAATTGAGTTGATACAGCTCAATTTAAATAAGTAGTTTGAACAAACAGCAAACATGATGTTTTAAGTGCAGATTTAAAGATTCAGCATTGACCATTGCCATTCTGCATTCCTTGTTGCCTATACAGAACCCCATTGCACTTTCCTTTGCTGCTGTGTTGACTAATTGCTGAATTTATTTGCCTCAGTAATCTCTCACGTCTCTGTAGAGGGAATCTTGCCTGTTGTCTGTTCTCCAAAGGGGCCTGAGAACAGTCTTATATTTGCATGCAGCCACCTGGCTTTTGTGCTTAGCTTCCGACAGCACAGTTCTGGACACACCGACTCTCTGGCTCGCATATGGCAGGCCAGCCTTCATATGCACATCGTACAAAACCTTCATTCAATTATTAATTAAAGTGTCCTTGCGTGTATGACTGTACAGGGCTTCCCAGCACACCAGGAGGGCACCGGTCTCTTCTATCAGTATTCTGCACACACATGCTCGTGTACGCTTGATATGCTTGCAGCAGGCTCAACAGATGGAGTTTAGTGATTGCAAAGCAGAAGAATATGATAATAAAACCCACAGTCAGGCCGGATAAAGCCACTGCAACACAAGATGAGGAAAATCATCTCCAAATATTAGAACAAGCATGTGGCGTGAGAAGGGGGGAAAAGTGCAGAAGAGCGTTTTGCGCTAGAGCCAAATGGCAGAAGCTTGGCCTGTATGTAGTTCAGCTGATATTAAATCAGATAACAACTTACAATGCCAAAAAAAGGTTGTTCTGCTTTGTTTTCAGAAGCCATTTCATTTGCTGCTGCAAAAAAGTTCATTTGAATTGATCAGAAAGTTGATCAGACTAGTCCGTAAAGCCATCTGTTCATAATTAGAAGGATTTTGTCTGTATGAAGATTGTAGCAGACTCTGCTGTAACTGTCAATGCCTGAACACACTTTTTGGATCTGTTTTGACAGAATTTACTCATGATTTGACTGTTTTATTAAAATTTGTGAGAAAACCCATGATTTGTCTGATTTTTTTAATTTTTTTTTTTACTATTAACAGTTTTTTTACATTAACACACAATTCAACTTTGTCTCAGTAGACTCACGATAAAACTGTTTTGTCTGAATTAAATCATGATACATCTGTTTCATCTGAAATATGCATGACCTAAAATCATAAAGTTTATTCATAAACTAATTTCAAGAGGACCACGTGCTTATGATTGACCATGGCTGGTCTTAAACTTCCTGGAGAATTGCAGCTCTGCAGTTTTGCTCCAACCCTAATCAATTGCAGTTGATGCAACTAATCGAGGTGTTCAACACTCTTTTGAACAGCTTGATTATTTGGATCGGCTGTGTTTGATTAGGGTTGGAGCAAAACTGTGCAGAATTGAGTTTGAGACCCATGGATTAAACAAACTAGCCAGACAGATGGTTAAGTTCAACATTGCCCAACAGCGGACCATCAGAATGGTGTGTCCTGGCCATTAGAAGTCATCTTGTCCAAGTCTCTTACATTTAGAAAGAATAGCCACAGTATTAAACTGTCTACAGTTATAGACCGTTAGTCTAACAGTCAACTGATTGATGTCCAAACAAAAGTTGTTTCTGCCCAATTATGCTCCTCTCTGCAGATGATCTTGAAGTGTTTCATTCAGGTTTCAGACCTCATCACAGTACAGAAACCGCATTAGTGAAAATAACCTATGATTTACTCTTAGCTGCTAACCAAGGGTGCATCTTGTTATTAGTTTTACTTGATCTCAGTGCTGCATTTGACACCATCGACCACAATATCCTCATTGATCGCTTAATCTACTGGTGTCCAGGGACAGGCTCTACAATGGTTTAAGTCTTACTAAGCTGACCGTTACCAGTTTGTGAATATGAATGTAGAGCTTTCACAAGTCAGGTCAGTAAAGTATGGAGTGCCTCGAGAATTAGTTTTAGGCCCTTTGTTGTTTGCAAACCAACAATTTTATTTTCTTAAACTAATAAAAAAAAAATAATAATAATAACTACTGGGCCTAAATTCTGTACACAGCAGATCTCACAACTCAACCTGTAATTAGAGGTATAAAAAGTTAGCATTAGCTCTACTATAAAATATCTAGGTGTTATATTAGACAGCAATTTAACTTTTGAAAATCATATATCCCATGTCCCAAAAACTGCCTTCTGTCATCTGAGAAATATCGCTAAGTTACAATGTATGCTATCCATCTCATATGCAGAAAAGCTAGTTGATGCTTTTATGACATCTAGGCTGGATTACTGTAATGCTCTGTTCGCTGGCTGCCCAGCATCTTCTATCAATAAAGTTCAACTAGAACAAAATGCAGCTGCCTGAGTTCTTATATGATCATATTACCCTAATTTTATCCTCCTAACACTGGCTGCCTGTTAAGTTTCGTATTGATTTTAAAATATTGCTTCTTACCTATAAAGCTTTAAATAATCTAGCTCCTGTTTATCTAACCAACAACTTCAAAATGTTTTGTGTCCCATTTCCAGCCATATGTAAAGCAACTTATCTTGAATGTATGTCTTCAGAGAGCTTGTTTGTTCCAAGGCATGGTTTTTACATGTTAAAAGCAGTAATTGCTAATCACAATGACTCTAAACAATGCTGTATGTTTATTGTATTAATTGGACTTCAAGTGCCCAAGACAGTGACACATATTAGCTTTCCTTAAGGTATTGTTTGGGTTCATTGGTTTTCCCCCAGCATGTCTGTAAATGTTTAATGGGTGTGTCTGTGTTTTTTTTTTTTTGTTTTTTTAATGATGATGATGAAAATAATTCACGCAGTATCAGTTAAATTGCATTTTGTTTGTCTATTTGTGTCATCTGGAGACCTTCAGACTTGCAAAATATGTCAGTTGATAAATGGAATCCTCAGAGATTGCATTAGAAATGTCTTCAGTGTCTTCTGAGAATGAACAAAACTACTGTATATCTGCACTTGGAGCAACATAGCGTAGTATAATTAATGATATATGTATTTTTTAAGAACTAATCACTTTTATGGCCGTTACTTGTCTAAGTCAATGTGTGAAATCTATTTAAAAGCATAACGTTCAGTTGGTTTTGCACCACACAATATACTTATATTGCAGATTACGCTCTTGGATCTGTCCTGCCAGGTGTACAGTATGCTCTCAAATGTCAAGAGCAAGCAAATTGTGTCTCCATTTGCAAAGTTAATATTTGTGCAGTAAGGGCTTAGAGCAGATGTCAGATATCACCTTTTATATTTCCTTTCAAAGTTATTTCTCTGCTGTCTGTAAAAGCAGAAGAATAATGAACGAACGCAGGGAACATTACTGCGGCGTGCAGCTGCGGCTGATTGATTACGGAAGTGCGGAGCTCTGCGTACAATCACTAATGACATTATAATGCCGCTTCCAGGAACAATAGAAGAGATGGAAAATGTGACAATTATGCTGGATGAATGTGAAATATTTTTAGATATGCCGAACATTTGTAAAGCGAAAATTACATTAGCATTTTTATCTTTTCGACTTTTTGGGTTGTACATTTAGGCTCATTTGTAAAGACCCATCACTTAATGCTCTTCTGTTTTCGCTAAAATGGTTTGAAGGTCAATAGAAAAGAAAAAAAAATAAGTGACACACTGATTGCATCTAACTCTTTTACTTTTTGAAGTTCTGTCAAGTGAATTAATTTCATATTAGTAAAGGCTTGGACATTATTGTAGAGTGCATTAAACATGAAGTGTAAAGGGGTTTACTTTTATGGCTTCTTTAACAGATAAAGAGATTTGGAACTGGTCTGCATCTTAACGATAAGACGTGATGGTTATTGATGTTTAGAGATGTGTATGGTCAATTCTGTTAGACCAGTTCTAAATATCTGTCTCTGTTGAGGAAGCCATAAGTAAACCCCTTTACATTTCCTGTTTATATATACTCTACAATAATTTCCAAGCCTTTACTAATATAAAATTATTTACATTTTTGAAGTTTCTCTCAATAAATTAGTTTTATATTAGCGAATGCTTGGAAATTACAAACCCAGGCTCATTCTAAAAACATACCACTATATACATTTCTGGAGAACGCCAAATACGTCCTAGACGCTACATTTTTTGCAGTTTTTGTTTTCACAAGTCCACCAGAGATCGCTGTGTACATTTTTACAGATCTCAATTTCTTTAGTGAGTGGGTTGCAGGCGGGTTGCAGGCAGTTCATTCCGCTATGGCGACCTCAGATTAATAAAAGGTCTAAGCCGAAAAGAAAATGAATGAATGAATGAATGAATGAATGAATTATCAAACTCATCATTTATTTTCTCACCGTTTCTACAAAGGCTAGTTTTACACGTGTGCATTTTTTACACGTGTTTTCTAATTTTTCTTATTTTTTGTCTTGTTTTTAGTCCACATATCTAAAATTGTAAGCAAAAAATGTCTTGTTTGAAGGAAAAACTTAAACAAAATGTTGTTGTTGCATATTATTATTAATACTACATGAGCAATAAATGCATATCAAAAGCTTAAAATAAATATTAAATATTAAATATATTACAAAAGTGTAGCTTATATACAGTTTTCAAATATAACACTGTGATCTTAAACAATCATTTTTGTTACTCATTGTTTTGTGATTTATTAGAATCATCAATTGTTTATGCAAAATAATGGTTTAAGATGCAATTCCTGCTATTTACAAACCATTATCTATGACATTTACCAAAATAATCTGCTAATTATTGATTTAATATATATTAAGAAAGAAGTTGTGTTTATGTATTGGGCAAGAAATAAGATCATAAAACTGATAAAGAGCCAATATCCTGTTAACATGCAGATAATCCACCAGTTACCCAGTTACCCAGCAGACACACAATGTCATACGGCATCAATATTATGTTAGATTTAGATTGCCAGATTAAGGTTTATGTTAGATTTAGGTTTTGTCTAAGGACAAAGTTGTTTTGACATCCAAAAATGATGTGAAAGGAAGTTGATATTTTGTTGATTTGGAAGGTTGAGTTGGAAAGGGACCAAAATCCTACATCAAGCCAACCTCTTTAACAACATCAAATACTGACATTTATTAGTCAGGTTTGGAAACCAAAATCCAACGTCTGATAGCTGTCAAGCTGTAACATCATTAGACATTGATATTTTGTTGTTTTTAGGTTGCGTTGGAAAGTAACCTGACATTTGATTCTGACGTCAACTCAATTTTAATTTTCACCCAAAATGCAATGTCCCATGACAATGGGGTAAAACACCAATCTGACATCATGTTGACGTCCTGTGCCTGTTGGGTTAATATTGAAAATGGTACTTACACTTAAGTGTAAAGAATAGAGAAAAAGTCTAATCCTGCTCCTGGAGGGCAACCGCCCTGCAGGGTTCACCTCATTTTCTAATTAAAAACCTGAACCAGCTAATTAAAGTCATCAGACTCACTTATAGGCAAGTGTGTTGGAGCTTAGTGGAGCCAAAGCCTGCAGGACATTGGTCCTCAAGAAGCCTGGACACCTATCTGAAAGCCCATTCTTCCCTGATTAGATGACCCATTCTGTTAGCACATGTCGAAAACTAACAATACCTATTAGCACTGGGGTTTCCAATAGCATAGTGTGAGTATCTTCAGGGACAGTTTTCTGTACAGTTTAGTTCTAATTAAGCACACCTAAACCAAGGGCTTACTATTGTAGGTACACCAGAAACTTCCAGACACATGTGTTGAGGCAAGTTAGGGCGTACTCACACTATGCTATCCGAATCATGCCCAGGCCTATTTCCCGGATCGTTTGAGAAGTGAGTGCTCTGAATCGGGCTCACTTGGGTTTTGGTGCAGTACGCTTGTGTGTGAATGCAAAACAGGCCAGAGCCCGAAACTGAAAGTGAGATGTGACTTTTTGGGATTGTTTCATATGGATTTATTAATCATTCTTACTGTTTAATGAACACAAACTGTCGTTGTTTATTAAAAGATGCAAACCCCTTAATGCACAACAGTTGCACCATCAGCAAACCTCCTAATTCCTGCAGCACAAGGATTTTATGGTTGTTTATAAGCGTCAAAAGTGGCTGATCTGTTCTGCGAAATATTTGACTGCGTGTCACTGCATATCAAATGACTTAAACGAAACGGAAGTAATCTCCACTGTTCTGACCGAAAGCGTTTACTAAACAGCGTGCCCAGGCCCTAATGTAATGTTAGTGCGGGCCGTCGGGGAGACGGGAGGGGGCATAAGTGTGCTTTGGCCCGTTTCAAGGCAACTGTACATAGTGTAAGTACGCCCTTAGAGAAAGCTTGGCAGGACACCGCCAGTGGTGTCCAACTGAGTTTGGTTACCACTGCATTACCCTGAAGTCCTCAGAACTTGCAAATGCAGTAATAATGTATGAATAGTAACAATGAGTGCTTTTACATGGACCATGCTAATGCAGCTTTATTGCCAATATTGCTATAAATCTTGTGTAAAAGCAACAATTTAACTAAATGATGGCTGTCAAAAGTATCTACTTCAATGTCATTCACATAATGAAATTTTAAAAATATCCATCTCCTACTAACATTTGCATGCATTTGCTTAACAGATGTGATTGTGATTGACCATGAAGGTCATCGGTTTACCACTCTTTCACACCATTCAGAGGTGTTTAATAATGCTCAATAGCAAACAAATGTTATCAAGAAATTTATGTTTTTAAAATTTTAGCAATGCTTGGTATTGAAGTTGACATGTTTGACAACCCTGATCTAAATAATCCTCAATCTAAATAATTTGATTGACCTTATAATCCCAATAAGCATAAGGTTTTGTGTATAGGCAGCACAGTGGCGTAGTGGGTGGTGCTGTCACCTCACAGCAAGAAAAACGCTGGTTCGAGCCTCGGCAGGGTCAGTTGGCATTTCTTTGTGGAGTTTGCATGTTCTCCCGCTGTTTGCGTGGGTTTCTTCCTGGTGCTTCGGTTTCCCCCATAAGTCCAAAGACATGCAGTATAGTGACTTGGGTAAGCTAAATTTTCCGTAGTATATGTGTGTGAAAGGGAGTGAATGGGTGTTTCCCAGTAATGGGTTGCAGCTGAAAGGGCATCAGCGGTGTAATAAAATATACTGGATAGGATTGTTGGTCATTCCGCTGTAGCAACCCTTGATTAATAAATGGACTAAGCCAAAAAGAAAATAAATAAAATTAATATATATTCTAATCCTCCATATGGGTGAAACATTGCATTTAATGTTGTTCTTTCTTCTGGCTTCCACTCAGTATCACACTTATTTTTTTATTTATTTTTTTTTAAAGTTGTGACAACAACTGCTGTATAGCAATACAAAATAATTATTTGACATAGTCTAATTATTTGTCATTCTCTCATTATTTGTCATTATTTGTAAACTCTGTTAAACATAAGAATGTGATATAGAACGTCATAGCTATGTAGACAAACCGGGCTTAAGAGGCATTGATGTCACTGTCTATGGTGTCAAATAAAAAAGCACAAAATACAACCATGCAGAAGTGTTTTGCATTAGCATATATTTAGCATGCCAAATACCTCATGGGTGTCGGCGACTCATCGGTGATTCTCTCAGATGGCGTCCTTGATAGTTTATATTGTGTGATTGTTACTCATGTGGACGAGCACCGATTTGCCTGTGATTTCAGACATTTGTTGTTGATTTCTCAAAACCTTTCAGCAAGTCAAAATTAAGGCTGAAATCATGCAATCTGAACTCGGCAAAAGTATAAGTCCAAGTCCATCTTTTGTGCTGGGATATAAGGCATGTGAATAACGATGGTACGAAATTAACCACAACAGAATAATATGAGTAACAGAAATTGCATTTAAACTAGATCAGTGTTGTCGACTATTTTTAATGAAAAGGCGCTAAGCTCTGCCCAAAAAGTCGCTAAATGTTGCTAGATTATGTCATACAGTATGTCAATTTGCATATTACAGACGTCATCACTTACCAATAATACATTTAAAATCATTTAGCTGTTAGAGGTGCTTAGTTCAGACTCTATTTGGTATTTTATTCCTAACAATACATTTAAAAAGATTGGTGGCCTTTCTTTTATTAATTTTATTAATGAGTAGTGCAACTACTCTGTTGGTATATTACCTATTAAATTAGCTAAATTCCTTCAACAAGCTCTGTAAACTGACTTACAGCTACAATTTCTCACCCCACAAAATCATTTTATGAATTAATGTAGACATTAAGATAAAAAATAAATCTTTTTTTCTGGGATAAACGGTTTAACAAAAACATTATTTTTGTTTCTGATCGTTCTTATAGTAACGGAAATCTTTTCACGTAAGAGAGTTTTATAAACATTAATCAATTCCCTGTTCGCTATATGGAATTTAAGACAGTTTTAAAGGCTATACCTAGTGGAATACTATGGCTGATGAAAGCAGCTCTTGGTTATGAAGCAGGTTCCAAACAATTGTCACAGTTATACCTAGGAGAAAAATCTATTCTTAGTAAAGAATGCAATAATAAGTTCACACGTCAAGTGTTCCAGTCACATAACTCAATTACTCCCAGAGTAAAGTTTTTTTGGGGGTTCCATAATTGTTAATATTTAATAGAGGAAAACATGGTTATTACCATATAAATTCAGTATTTCTAATAAAATGAAAGAGGTGCACTTTACAATTTTGCGCAATTTTTACCCATGTAATGCATTTTTATCATTTTTTTTTTTTTACTGATATTTGCACATTTTGTAAGAATGAGTGTGAAGACATTTGTCACTTGTTTATTTTTCTTGCAATGTATCATCACTTTTTTTGGAATGATTTAAGTTCATATTGTTTTTTTAAGGTTAATTTGAGTAGTAATTTGCACCTTAAGGATGTAATTTGTAATTTTGAAAACCAAAACAAGTCGTTAGAAGTCACTGTGAACTTTCTTATACTTGCTGGGAAATTTTACTTTCACAAACAGAGGTTCCTTCAAGAAAAGGAAATCCAATCTTTATAGACTTCCTATGTAAAATAGAACATTTAATCAAATCACTTAGATTAATTGAAAGTGAGAAATGTGTTTATTTCTTGAGCAAATATGACAAGATCTTTCTTGCAACATGCATATTTATCTCTTTTTTTATTGCATTTTTTCTTCAACGTTAATTTTTTTTATTATTTAAATTTTTTTTATATATTGTATTTTGGTTTCGCTATTATGTGATTATAGTGTAAAAGAACTGTTATCTTTTACTGTATTCTAAGCTGTATTATACAGTTTCTTGAAGTTAATAATTAATAAATAAATAAATAAAGAATAAACATACGTCATTATGTCCAACTGTTTCTGATTGTTTAATAACCTATGGTTAATAACGCAGCTCGTTCCGAAGATTAGGAATGGTACAGTATGGACACATGAGAGTCTATAAAAATCTATGGTAACACCAAAAAAAAGTTGCTAGATTTGTCGTCAGTCGCTTTTTTTTTTAAATTTGTCGCTAAGGAGGTGTGAAAAGTCGCTAAATATAGTGACAAAGTCACTAAGATGGCAACAATGAACTAGTTTGAAGAGCTTTGCTCCTGACATATAAACATTATATTGCCATTAACCCCTTTGATTATTGGAAATATTATTTGTGCGCATATAAACATAGTCAGTGATGCTGAGTTTACTGTAATGAATCAAGCTTGATTCATCCCTTATCAGGTACTTTGTTAAATATCTTCCAGTCAATCTACTATATTACCCTAAAATCCTGTGTTAACTCTTTATTTTCTAATTTAATTTCAATTTAATTTCATCATGGAATAGAGTAATTCAATGCATCAAACTGTTAACATGTGGAGTGTCATATCGATCAAAGCAGGAAGGCAGACAGCCAGGGCCAATGGATGGGCAGGAGTAGAGACGCAGGAGACAGGGCAACAAACAGGCAGTGCGTGTGATTCTGTATGACTGTGGACAGTCAGTCTACTCACAGGGTTTATGGGAGTCTCTCTATATTGTCCGTCTCTTGCTTGGTTGGTTGTGTGATTCAGCAACTGTGTGAGAGAGAATAAGCCTCGAGCACATCAAAGATGTCTCTCTGTCTTGCTCCCTCTCTCTCTCTCCTCAGTCCGATCCTGTTATCTCTCTCACTGGCAGATAAGTCAGATTGCCCTTCAGATTGGGTAATGAATCTACTTTATCAAAGTCCTTTATGGCCACTTGCCTCTTGCCAAATCTACTGCTGCAAAGAGAGAAAGATTTGGCTGCCACTACTCCAAACTCTGTCCTTCTGTTTACAGCATTTGTTCATTTTTAGTGTCCATTTGAATCATATATAATACTACAGAGCTTAGCACAACACAATATCAAGGTAAAGTAAGTATAGACATTTATGGACATGTAAACACCTACAATATATGTCTGTTATTATAGCATGGATATAGTCATTTATAGACATGATTATTTGGTATTATCAGTGTGTTGCTTGCCACGTGTTGTTGATGTAAGATTGTGTTTAGCTTGATCAGCATATTTGTAATGATTATAATGTAACCATCCGCCATATTCTGAATTAATATTATGCACTGTGTTTGTCATAATGTTATCAGTGCTCAATGCTCAGGTGATGTATCAAAATCTGATTCCAAGGACAAATCTGACTTTGCTTCAAGCTTTCATCGATCATTTTCCCATAATTGACGGAAAGAATGAACAGAAACATATATATATATATATATATATATATATATATATATATATATATATATATATATATATATATATATATATATATATATATATACACATATATATATATATACACATATATATATACACATATATATATATATATATATATATATATATATATATATATATATATATATATATATATATACATATATATATATATATATACATATATACATATATATATATATATATATATATATATATATATATATATATATATATACATACATATATATATATATATATATATATATACATACATATATATATATATATATATATATATATATATATATGTACTATATATATATATATATATATACTGTATATATATGTTTAGATACATTTTAGATTTAAATGTTTTTTTTTTTTAAGATCATATGTTGAATTAAAAAGTGCATGTATACAGCATGGCGATCCAGTGGCGCAGTAGGTAGTGCATTCGCCTCACAGCAAGAAGGTCACTGGGTTGCTGGTTTGAACCTTGGCTCAGTTGGCGTTTCTGTGTGGAGTTTGCATATTCTCACTGCATTTGCATGGGTTTTCTTCGGGTGCTCTCGTTTCCCCCACAGTTCAAAGACATGTGGTACAGGTGAATTGAGTCAGCTAAATTGTCTGTAGTTTATGAGTGTGTGTGTGTGTGTGTGAGTATGTCTGGGATGTTTCCCAGAGATGGGTTGTGGCTGGAAGGCCATCCGCTGTGTAAAAACGTGCTGGATAAGTTGGTGGTTCATTCGCTGTGGTGACCCCGGATTAATAAAGAGACTAAGCCGAGAAGAAAATGAATGAATGAATGAATGAATGTATACAGCATTAATTTGCTTGTTCTGACACATTTCAAATTTGTGGCTAACAAATAATAATTTATTTATTTTTGGTGTTGTCAGAGATACATTTGGTAAATCCTTAATGTTGAATCCTGAAAAGTCTTGTGAAATAAAAAACAAATTGCAATGCGACATAACCCATTCGCTCATGCACATTGAGCAAGCTAAACACAGAAATGTGAAATGAATGAGGAGGCATGGGACAACACAACATCCAAAATCCCTGATAATAATAACAATAATAATAATAATAATAATAATAATAATAATAATAATAGTAATAATAATAACAATAATAATAATAATAAAATAATGATAAATATATTTCATAAGAGACTATGCTTTTCTTAGATGTTCTACTGCACTAGTGTTTGTTTGGTTTATGTGTTTCTTGAAGGGTAAGAACACATACATATTTAAATACATTGACATAAAAGTTGTCAGTGTATTTTACTTTCATCTTCCGTCCTAAGGTAAGTAATGTGGTTAATATTGAATTGTAGATTTTATATTGAATGTAACGTACAGTTATACAATCATCATCTTTGTCTGTGTTAATGTGAGAAATATTTCACGTATACTTTGTCATATGGAGTTCTAGGGCTATAATGAATAAAAAAGATACAGTATTATTAAAATATGCAACTCTCTCTGATCTTTTCTTTGGTAGACAGTTTTAATGCTAGTAAATTGTAATTATAAATCCATCATTAGAAAAAAATATATGTTACTTTACTGTTTTACAATGCAAGTGCAAGCAATTTCATATTTATTCACCTAAGCTCATATGTTTTTCTTACCTTTTGCATTGGATGAGGGTTTTCTATTGGTTACTTTTTACCTCAGGTCTGAGAACAAATGCATTTTTAAAATACATTGACATAAGTAATGTTGCTTATTATCCACAACCATTTAGCATCTTTCAGCTGTGTAAACACAGGCAGCTCATTACTAACTATTAATTGTGACCAATGGGGAGCTCTCAACCTCCTGACTGACACCTGGAGGGAGGCGGGCCATATGGCCTCCGGGCACACGGTTATGGCACACACTGGCAGAGCCATACAGAGCACAGCACTGGCAATGCCTGATGCCACAGAAGGTTTCTGAGGAGAAGTCTTTCCACACACACATACATACACACACTGGCATATTTTTTTCTGCTAATTAACCTGCTGTATTCTCTCATTAAAGTGTGCGGTGAAACGGAGGGTGGGTTGAGAGGTTTCGTGACAACTGCTGTCCCTGCGAGAACAGATTTTTGAAACACTTCCTCATTCTGCACCCTCCCTCGATCCTCCTGTCACATTTCCCCTTACGCCTCTCCATTTCGATCTCTCTCACACCCTGAAGTTGTCATGTAATTAATTTTCCCCATATACCATATTAGCGAGGACCTGCAAATAGGCATTAATTAAGGTTAAAAGGAAGTGACAGGAAATGATGGATTGGAAAGTGCACGGCTTAAACATATTGAGCGCTCTTAATTGGGTTTTCATTTCACGACAATTACAGTAGTCAATAATAAAAAAAAAAAATAATATATATATATATGATTTTAAATATAGATGCCACAGGAGAGCTAGAAGTTCAATTTTATTATGAACTGTAACCAGTATAATTAAATTAAATAAATGCAATGTTGCTATTCCCAGATAGCACTATAAACAGTGCAGTATTGATAGAGTGTTTTACAGAGGGTGTGCTGTGGGTCTGTTTTCATTCATTCATTCAATTTCTTGTCAGCTTAGTCCTTTTATTAATCAGGGGTTGCCACAGTGGAATGAACCGCCAACTTATCCAGCAGGTTTTTACACAGCGGATGCCCTTCCAGTTGCAACCCATTACTGGGAAACATCCACACACACACTCATAAACTACGGACAATTTAGCCTACCCAATTCACCTGTACCGCATGTCTTTAACTGTGGGGGAAACCAGAGCACCCAGAGGAAACCCACGCGAATGCAGGGAGAACATGCAAACTCCACACAGAAACGTCAACTGAGCCGAGGCTCGAACCAGCGACCCAGCGACCTTCTTGCTGTGAGGCGACAGACCCCCGTGGGGTCTGTTTTAAAGGTCTGTTTTACTGACATTCTAAAATATAAACATCTTAAATGTACTGCATATCATTTGCATTAGGGATGAAATACAGTCTCCTCTGCTTCAGGTTAAGCTGCTGATAAGCCTGTCTCGCTGTATTTTGTATAAAAACAACTGCATTGATCAAATTAATCCCACACAACATAAACATTAGTCACAAAACATTATTCTGTGCTGTATGAGTTTAATCCCCCCCAACATTATTTATAGAATTTTCCAAAAACGTACAAATATAACACATTTTAGAATATTATTGTACATTTTGACTCATAGAGATAAAGAAGGAAAGTAAACAAGGATACAAAATGATTTTGACAATTATTGATCCTTAAATATATTTATATATTAAACAAAAAATAAAATACAAACGGTATCTCACGGCAGTTTGTAACTTTTTGATTTAGAGGCTAATTCGTATGAATTTTTACGATCTCATTCATACTATTTAGCAGTGTTGAACAAGCTCCTTGAGAAATGTACTGAGCTAAGCTATTAGCTACTTTACTTAAATTGTAGCTTAACTACAATAAAAGCTACCCTCTGATAAATGTAGCAAGCTAAGCTAAAAGCTACTTGGCAAAAATAGATTAGCTACATCTAAGCTATTTTTACAATTTTCATATTTAAATACATATTAAAATAAAACTTAAATCTAAGTCAGTCATATACTAGTGATCAATAAAACTGTCAATGAAACATATAAGACTTAAATGTTCTGTTCAATTATTTACTGCAAATATTATGCTGTACAAAACAGAAAAAAATACTGTATATAATAGCTTAAACAAAGGAAAAATTACAGGTGTTACACAAAAACTATAGTAATTTATAGTAAAGGGAAATACTTGGCAATAAGCATTATATTGTATATACAGTTGAAGTCAGAACTATTACTACTACTACTACTACTACCCATCCCCCCACCCAACCCCACCCCTGATTTATTTTTAAATATTCCCAAAAAGATGTTTAACAGAGCAAGGGAATTTTACAGTATATCTGATTATATTTTTGTTCTGGAGAAAGTCTTTTTTGCTTTATTTTGGCTAGAATAAAAGCAGTTTTGAATTTTTTAAACATAATTTAAGGTCATTATTATTAGCCCCTTTAATCTATTTATCCTCTATATATCCTCTTGTGCAGCTTGTCAGTATGTCAAACACGACGTTTGACCAGCAGAGAAATTAAAATGGTCGTGCCCAACTGAGTCTGGTTTCTCACAAGTTTTTTTTTCTTTACTCGCCAATCTGTGAAGTTTTTTTTTTTTTTGAACACTAATATTTAGCATGATTTGGGTCCAACTAATCAAGGTGTTCAAGACCACTAGTGACAATTAAAGTCCCAAATAAATTAAAACTAATCATTTGATTTTTAGCTCACATTGCTAGTTTTGTGGTGGACAAGTAATCTGTGCATGTTATTAATAGTAAAAAACATGTTTGCCCTTCTAATTTTTTAATTGAAATCTAAAATCTGAAACTGCTTTTTTTTTTTTTTTTTGTTCAGTTAAATTATCAGATTACGTATATCTTAGCTAATGGCTGTGGCTAACACATTTAACCTTGCAGTTTTGACAGCAAACAGAAATGGTGAGGAGGAGAAGTCTGTAAGGTTGTAATAACTCTCCCCAAACACTTTTCCCTAACTTTCTGGATGAAAGTCCTACTTTACCACATCCATTCAGCTCCCAGTAGAAAAACAAGCCACATCCACTGTTTTGTCATTTAATATTATGTTTCTCTAGGAAATGCATTACAAATACGAAAAAAATATCGGTCACAGTTTCCGGTTTATGGGAACTTTAAGCAGGTTTGATTGGAGGTGGTTGGAGATAAACTATGCAGAGCTGCAGCCCTCCAGGAATTGAGTGTAATACTATTGCTGTAGATCTGTGATGCACCTGTACATGCTATTAGGGTTAAACATTTCGGTCCCACTTTATATTAAGTGGCCTTAACTAATATGTACTTACACAAGAACTAATAGTTTGTTACAATGTACTTAAATACATGTATTTATTGTGTACTTATGCTTGATTTTATGCTGTATGTAATTACATCTGTAATTAACTTCTGTAATTACATTTGTAAATACACTGCTGACCATTCCCTACACCTTAACCCACCCTTAAACCTACCCATACCACCAAACTTGTCCATAACCCAACCCCCTTCCCAACTCAAGAGCACCACAAGTGTTCTCAAATACATTATGAACACAGTAAGTACATTGTATTTATTTTTTGATGCAACTACATAGTAGTTAAGGACACTTAATATAAAGTTGGACCAACATTTCCTTTAACATTTAAATTAAAAAAAGATTCCAGTTAGTATAAAAGAAACACTCCACTTTTTTGTAAACATTTTACAACTCACTTACAATTAATGAGTTTTTTCATTTTTAAAATTCATTTAGAAGAGTCTGGCAGGAACATTTTTATCTTATCTTAGCCGAAATTATTGAATCAGATTAGACCTTTAACATCTTGCTCAAACTTTTTTGAGAATTTTCTTATTTAAAGCTTAATTCAATTATTTATGCTATGCTAAGCTAATAGTGCTTCCACCAGACCCGAGGAGATCTGCTGAGCTGTTTCAAAAATAATAAAAATCAACTGTATGACTCTATGTTACTTGTAAAATGACATGAATTTTGCATGTAAAAGGAGTGTTCATTTAAAACTGTTGCTTAATTAGCATTAACAGATTTAGCGGTAAGTCTGTTTGGTTGCATTAATACCATTAGCCTCTTATTCAGACTGAACTCAAGGACTGAACAGAGTGAGAAATGGAGAAATTGCTCTTTTTGACACCTTCTTCTAAACCACAAGAAGAGCGTGAGAGCTTGCAGACCTCACAGAGAATCATTTCTTGCTATGAGAGTTCTGTCTGATTGCTGAAATATTTCTATCTTCATGGCCCCGGGGGGGTCTAGACTGATGAACAACCAGACAGAAGAAATCCCCACTCGACACATACTTATCCTGCTGGCTTTCATTGTCCATCTCACAAACACGGTTCTACGAAGACTAAATTTTACTGCCTACAAAGTCAAAGAATCTGCAAGGCAGCATAACTGAAATTAAACCTCAAGGGACTAATTAAGTCTCTATTTGCAGCATCCTACCAAACAAAACACACAGAGTTTAGCATGTCACAAATCTAACAGTTCAAAATAAGGGTAAATCATTCAGAATTTGAGTAAATTATTTGTGACCAACTATGTTTATTGAGTGAACTACACATAATATATTATTTCAGTAGTCTTATTTCAGTGTTCTTCTTATTTACTTTTCTAATTGTAGAGCAGATACTTCATATTTTGATTTAGGCCCAAATATGTTAGACAATTACAAGGTCAATTATGCTAACTTTGGAATTGTGTATTGCATTCAAACACTATCTAGGATTTATGCACAATAACAAGTCTGTTACGGTCACAAGGTTGTACGTTTAAGGGTATTTATTTGTACAATGCAACAAATGCTGAGAGATGAAGCAGGTAAGTGGTGTAGCAGAGGGAGAGCCAACTTACACACAGTTCAAATGGTAAGTTTCAGATCTTCAGTATTACACCAGCAAAGCTTTAGTCACTTCTCTTAAGAAGGTGTGTTTGCATCCACAAGGGAAGAAGGACATCCATGGAAGAGTACAAGTAGGAGAGCCAATGACAAGAAACAACTGACTTTGATTCCAGCTGGTGAGAGAATGAATGAGGTGAGTTTATATAGTGCATGGGGGATTGCAGGTGCAGGTGTGGGTGATCAGTAATTGGGTGATCTGGTGATTGTTCACGGGTGTGGTGAATGGTTGATGGTGAGGGAGAGCGGTGATTGGCACTGCAGGAACAAGCCGAAGGTGTGAAAAATGCCCTAGTTTAATGCTGTGTTCACACCAGACACAGAAGCATCAAGCACGAGTGATTTACATGTTAAGACAATACAAATGTGCGAAAAGACATCCTTTCGGCGCGATACGTGTGAATGGTGCGAGGTGAATGATGCAAATTGCACAAATGGCGCTGTGCGAACTGAGGATGAGTTCGAATATCTGAACTTCAGCGGACATTCACGATGTGTTAACCAGTCAGGAGCTTGCTCTTGTGGGGGCGTGATTATGACGTAGCAACTGTTGTCGGTGTCCTGGGGAAAAATTCTCCTGCACAAACCAACAACAGTTCACCAAACTGGGCTCGGCTTAGTCAGAAGCACTTCTGAATGCTTTCATCATCCAGGTTAAGTTTCGGGAGGAGTTTGAGCTCACAGAGCTGGGTGCACCTCTGAAAGGATCTAGTGGACTCAGACACTGCTCAAAATGAATCAATGCTGGTTTTTTCAGCTTTTATAAAGCACATAAACACAATTTTTTTCTCAATAAAATCCATATTAGCCATTTAGCAACAAAGCTACAGTCACTGGACAGACAGACGGCCTGCCCATGACCCGAATCCCCATCTGTTCTGAAGTGAATTTGACATGCTAATGAAGCGGGTAAACTTAAATGCTCTTAAAAAGTTGCTTATAGTCAGTAAATGTCCGCTGAAGGAGCAGTATCAACAGATAATAAGCAGACAGTCTAATAATACTCAAATATACCATCAAAATAAAGTGCTACCCTTAGGTTTGATTCTGATGCGATTAAAATAAGGTCAAATACTTGCTGTTTGCTGCCATTAATTGCAGCTAATTACCATAAACAAATATCAGCAATAAACAATTGATCACGAGTGAGGGAAGGATAGAACATGAGATTTACAGGGGCAGAGACAGCAGTCGACAGCGATCTATGTACCAGTCCATTGTGGTAAAGAAGGAGCTTTGAGTCATGACTGGAAGGACAAGATCTCGGATACAAGCAGCCAAAATGAGTTTCCTTTACAGGGTGGTAGGGCACACCCTTACAGATAGCGTGAGGAGCTCTGTCACCCGGGAAGAGCTCAGAGTAGAGCCGCTGTTCCTCCACATCGAGAGAAGTCAGGTGAGGTGGCTCGGGCATCTGTTTTGGATGCCTCCTAGACACCTACCAAGGGAAGTGGTCCAGGCATGTCCCACTGCGAGGAGGTCTCGGGGAAAACCCAGGACATGCTGGAGGGACTATGTCTCTCGGCTGGCCTGGGATTGCGTCGGGATTCCCCAGGAGGAGTTGGAGAGGGAAATCTGGGGTTCTCTCTTGAGATTGCTGCCCCCATGACCCAGCCCCTGAAAAAAATGGATGAAAGTAAATGAATGATGCGTATTGATACAGGTGCAATTCTAATCTTTTATTTTATATCTACAACCTAAGAGAAACAAATGCAGAATAAACTGAAGCTGCCACGCATTCAGTTGTGATTGTGCAGCATGACTGAAGTGAAGCTGGCTAAACTGCAAAAAGCACAGTGTGTCATTTATTTGCATCAAGCTGCTCAGTTTTCATTCACAGACTGCGCTTGCTGTGTGACTATGAGGATTGATCACAGAATGTACAGTAGGTATAGTTTGCAGGCTCAAGAGACTTTATTTAAATGAACTCTAGTGCTTGCCATTACTGCTGCCCCTGCACCACACCACCTGACAATCTCACGTTCATCCTTCGCTCACTCCTGAACAAAACCCCAAGATACTCCTCCACCTGGGGTAAGGACTTCCTCCAATCTGGAGGTGGCAAACCACCTTTTTCTGGTGGAGCACCATGGCCTCAGACTTGGACGTGCTGATTCTCATCTCATCTCATCACACTCGGCAGCAAACCGCCCCAGTGCATGCTAAAGGTCCATGTCCGATGAAGCCAACAGAACAATATCGTCTCCGAATAACAGAGATGAAATCTTGTGGTCCCCGAACCGGACCCTTTGCAGCCCAAGGCTGCGCCTTGAAGTTCTGTCACAGAGTAGGGCCCAAAGAGAGCCAGAGAAGAAAGGGGAAGAGCAGAGCTGGAAAAAAAGACAGAGCAATGTTTACAACCTATTTTCCTTGACCATGTGACCAAAGCCAAAATACATTCAACTGACCAATCAACATGTAAAACCCTCAAGGTACACACACATTTTAGCCAGGCCTTGATCTTTATGATGTTCAGAAAGACAATGCCCGTTCAAGTAGTAATGTAATTCTGGTAGTTCCACGGTTAAAGGTTCTCTAATGGTCTGCAAACTGATTGTTAGCACTGTTAGATTTAGTAGCACAGAGACCTGTGGCATTTCAGAAGGTTGAAGCGAATCAGCCATTGATATCAGTTTTCATAAATGTTTAGAATTTCCCATTGAGAGCCACAAAGCCCCCCGGGAACAGTAAGGTAACACTTTTTTTAAGTTTTATTTAGAAGCACTTCCTGATGGCAATGCCTGTATGTGGCGGCTGCTCATTTTGTTGTTCACCACGCTGGGAGTTATGGATGAGGAAGCGCTCTCGCAGCATATGCTAACGCCACTTTCCTTTCCATCGCACGTCAGATGCCTCAGAGACGCACCAGCTTCACTGTGCTTGGAGACGGCGCCGCTCTACCAGCTTCCTCTTATTCTCAATGTTTCATCAAACAGACACGGTTCTGTCAGCCGAGGTTTCCATATTTCTCACCCTCTCAGATGTTTCCTTGGCTTTGGCAGAGGAGCAGACAGATTGCAGAGAATGATTTGTGTTGAGAAAGGATACGGTGAGGAGGAAGAGGAGGAGGAGGGAAGCAGATGGTGACGATGAGGAAGAGTGATTCATGATAACATGAGCCTGCGGTGGGGTCTTCTCCTGGCACTACCGGTGCCTGCAGCTCCTGCTGTCTCTGGGAACACTGGCAGGGTGGCTGGGGGCATCATCTATCATAAATTCTCATCTTCCTCTCGTTTTTTACAGTGCCCCACACATCCCCCAATCTCAAAGACTCCAGCTCTTGCCGTGATCCATGCCCCCTCATTCATCAGCATCTTCTCTGGCTGCTCCTCTGGGCTCTGACAGATCCCCATTAGAAGAGTGAAATCTGGCACAGAGCCGGACAGGCCCTACAGGCACTCGCTCTGTTCATGGAGTCCACGGTCCCTCCATATGGAGAGGGGAGGAAGTGATCCATTCTGCGCTGTTCCCCCTTTTCTTCTGCTTTCTTTCAGATTTGTGTATGTGTTTTTGATGAAGTTTCCTCTCTCCCTATAGTAACAGCAAGGTTGCCGTCACTTCACTCTGATCCCTCCCTGCAACAGGCTTTGTTAAATGCTTAAAGGAGTAGTTCACCTAAATATGGAACTTCTGTCATGTTTTAGTCACCATCAAGTTGTTCCAAATGGTGTGTAAATTATTCAGTGACTTTCAGGAAGGTCGACTTTTAAATCAGTTTTCAGGGCACAATCTGTTGAGGTCTGTCTTATGTAAACGTATTGTCTTTTGGCACCTCTAGCACAATTAGGCAATTGCTAATTATCCTAAATCCTGTTTAAACAAAACACTTTATTTTAGTATATGGGTCAAAGACTTGACGTCCTATTTTGGTGTTTGCAAGACATGAAAATACAAAAGGGATTTTATGCAACGTCACATTGGTTATTTCTTTTAACAGATTGAAAAAAATTACAAAACAACCTACTTATCATTTAAAAATAATACTCCACTGTTTTAAATGGGAAAAAAAAGTTTTACAAATTTTTTACAGTTAAATAGTTGTGTTTTACTATTTTAATCCATTCAGCTGATCTCTGGGTCTGGTGCCAACACTTTTAGCTTAGCTTAGCATTGGTGTCAAACTCATTTACAATGCACAGTTTTGCTCCAACCCTGTCAAACACAGCTGATCCAAATAAACCATTCAGGTCCCAATTAATTGGTTTAGGTTTGTTTGATCAGGGTAGGAATTAAACTGTGCAGGAAGGTAGATCTCCAGGAACTGGGTTGAGCACCCCTGGTTTAGACCATTAATGTCTTGCTCAAAAGCATAGGTCTCAAATTCAATTCCTGGAGGGCTGCAGCTCTGCACAATTTGCTCCAACCCTATCAAACACAACTGATCCAAATAAACGGGGTGTTCAAAAGAGTCATGAACACCTTCATCAGTTGGATCAGTTGTGCTTGATCAGGGTTGGAGCAAAACTGTGCAGAGCTGCAGCCCTCCAGGAATTGAGTTTGAGAACTATTGCATAGATCAATGGATTAGACCAGGGGTGGCCAATCCTGTTTCTTGAGATCTAGCAGATTTTAGTTGCAACCCTTATCAGACACACCTGCCTGTAAATATCAAGTGGTTTTCAGGTCCTAATTAATTGATTCAGGTGGATTTGATCAGGGTAGGAGCTAAACAGTGCATCAAGGTAGATCTCTAGGAACAGGGTTGAACACCCCTGGCTTCGACCATTAGCATCTTGCTCAAAAACATAGGTCTCAAACTCAATTATAAAATATAAGAGGTGTTCAAAAAAGTCATGAAAACCTTCATTACTTGGATCAGCTGTGCTTAATCAGGGTTGGAGCAAGACTGTGCAGAGCTGCAGCCCTCTAGGAATTGAGTTTGAGACCTATAGCATAGATCATTGAATTGGTTTAGCCCAGGGGTGGCCAGCCCTGTTCCTGAAGAACTACCTTCCTGCAGATTTCAGTTGCAACCTATATCAAACACACCTGCCTTTAATTATCACGTTGTGTTCAGGTCCCAACTAATTGGTTTAGGTTTGTTTGATCCGGGCAGGAACTAAACTGTGCAGGAAGGTAGATCTCCAGGAACTGGGTTGAGCACCCCTGGTTTAGACCATTAATGTCTTGCTCAAAAGCATAGGTCTCAAACTCAGTTCCTGGAGGGCTGCAGCTCTGCACAGTTTGCCTCAACCCTATCAAGCACAGCTGGTCCAAACAATTGAGGTGTTCAAAAGAGTCATGAACACCTTTTTAGTATCAGCTGTGTTTGATCAGGGTTGGAGCAAAACTGTGCAGAGCTGGGGCCCTCCAGGAATTGAGTTTAAGACCTATTATCTATGCTAAACTATGCTAAAAGTGAGTTTGAAACCTATGGTCAAAAATGACCAAAGAGTTTCAATAATTTAAAAATAAAGCTGTAGTTACATTGAGTACACTCTATTAGCATTTAATAAGCAGCAAATTAGCAGTCTATCAAGGCAAAAGTCATAGTTAATGGTTTATTAATTGTGAGAATTGTTCCTCAAAATAAAGTGTCACAATTCTTAATATCATCACATTTGAAATCTTACTAGCCTCAGACTTTTAGTAATGTACAGCCAATAAAGACATAAATTATTATTCTGAAAAAAAAAAAAGAAAATTATCGCATCTAAGCAAGCATAAGACTGACACCTGGAACAGCTCTAGGCAGTTTGTTCCACTGAGGACGCATGATAGTTTATTTATTCGAGTGTTGATGGGTGTTAAGACCCTCTGCATCTGTGAGTGGCAGTTAATCAAGCTAGCAGGGTTAGCATTAGTGCCTCTATCCGACCCCCCACCTCATGCACCTGTGCTACCTACAGCGAGACAGCATCAGCCCAGCCAGCTGAGATACAGCCATAGAGACATACAGTGATTGTGTCTTATTTACATCAGGCATTTTGGGGGTCCTTACACAGTTTTAAAATGTATTATAGGATTATAATTCAAATGTTTCATGTCTTAAATAAACAGTATTAAACATTGAAAAAAAAAACTGTTAACTGTTTGCTTGTGAAATGCTCAGTTTTTCCACTTCCACTTACTTTAGGTCATGTAAATAGCAAATGCTCTTATGGCGCGACGCAAGGCTCTTAAAGGGAATGGGAGATGAGACTCTGATTGGTTTATTCTCAAAACACACCTATAACTCATTAAGAAAATAAACTCAACCCTTTTAGACCATGCGCCACGGCGCAAAGCACATGAATGTGAAGTGTGCATGCATGGAAATGACGGATCTGCGTGAACAGAGGTGCGCAGTTGTACAAATTTACATGTGTTGACAGATAATTTGGCCTACTTATTCGAATTATAAGAATTGTTGGCACGACAATATATAACTGGATGAACATTTTTTTTAGATTTATGCCTTACCCAGAATGTTAAAATACATATAAACACATTTAGATCATTTACTTTAATCAATACTATTGAAATGTAAAGAGACTTTCAACCAGCAACACCAACAAATGTTTGTGAAGACAATCACCTACAATGCACCTTTAATATATCACCATGGATTATACTATAAATTTATATTAAAACTGGTATATAAATAAATAAATTTCAGTTTTGATTTCATATCGACTGCATGTATTTTAGTAAACTGAATCAATTACAGTAGCGTCATCTCTGCTCCGCTTAGCAAATGTGACCAAGCTTATTTCTATTCTGCTAAACTCCACAGATTATCCCAACAAATGGCAGTGCGTTATGTATTGCATTAAGCTGTAGTAGTGAGCGAACTCTAACCCCGCTCTGATAAACAATATGGCAGTCAGCAAGCAGACAAACCCATTAGCTCTCTCCCTTCCCTGGCCTGGACACAGGACGCTAATGGCTTATTACTGAAATAAATGTGGTTATTCCCTTTTCTATTAGTGCAGCACAAGCGCACCCCCTCTGACACACTAGATTAATGTGTGTTAAAGCAGCACAATTAGATAAAGGCTTCGTCCTCCAGCCACATACAGAGGCAGTCAGCTAATATCTTTGCTGTGTAGAGGCATGTATTCGCCGTTTCCTGTAAAAAAGACATATCTGGTTCCTAAATAGATTTTAGCCTGCCGAATGACTCTCCCAGAAAGCAATTACTGCAGGTTCACGTCGGCTGATTATCCATGAGTCACTTTGAGCATTTTAGCGTCCTATATTTAGCCTGACTTTATTTTCCAGTGGTCTTTACAAGCCCACATTTCACTCGAGGAGGGGGCAGGCAGTATGAATGGGCAGCCAATTACCTATTACTTACCTGCTCTTAAAGTGACAGGAAAATTGCAGAGCTTGTCCATATGCTCTATTGTACAGTGAGTGGACCGATCCAGATGCAGCTGCTCGGGCTACTTTCAGAAGCTGTCAAATGTGCCAAGTCTGCCTTTTCTTCATACATTTCCTCCTGTTGTTCCATTGATCAATCAAGTTTTGGAAAATAGTGTAAAAAACAAGCATCAACTTGCTTAAAGGTACCTTAAAGTGCAATGATTTAATATGTTAAAATGTAATCTAAAAATCCTATCTACCGTACTTTGCAGGTAGGGCTTAGGTAAGTTGGAAATTCTCCAGAAACGGTTTTATTTGCTTATATATAACCACAGAATTATACCCAAAGAAGTGGTGCGATTTGAGTGAGTTAATTTATTTTGAAAGGGATCTGATGAACATACAAATGAATAAGAAAATTACTATGATTATAAAGTTCCCTTTTCAAAGCTAAGTATTTAAGTGTTGTTATATTTATAAGTCTTATATTTATAAGTCAACAATTAATTCATGCCACTTTGTTGATTATAATAGAGTGTTATATGAAAATTTATGTTTAGTTAAGGGTTTTGTATTTCTAATTTCATGAAGTACACTCGGTTTTAACAATAATGTTCATTTTGACAATCCAGCCCAAAAGGTACCAAACTGAATGGATGAATGGATGGATGGATTGATGGATGGATGGATGATTTATTTATTTATTCAGTTATTTAGTTAGTTAGTTATTTGGTTCGTTCATGCATTGACATTTTAACCTTTTAGGTTGGTTGTTTTCTTAAGCTCTAAATTGAGCCACATAGTGCAGTCCTGACATTAGATTACACCCAGTGGTTGAACTAAGTATTACACACCTGGTTTAAAACATATGCAAATGCAGGTTGCCAGATTGACAACACCAACAGCAGTGTGGCTGACTCTCAAGTCTAAAGGCAGAAGTCAAGTTCTAAACAAAATCAACAACATGCGATTCAAGGAATATTGTCCATATTACATTTTTTTGTTTTTAACCAACACCTGAAATAAATATTTTCGGCTTCTATTTCTTGCAGCTGAACAACAGAAAATGGACTTTGATCACCTCATCTGCTTTATTCGGTGTTAAATGCTAATAAAGTGTGTTTGAATGACATTTTACATTACATTTATTGCCATACTACTGAAAGCAGCAGCAGATTGTCGTGCATTAAGTGCACTATTCTGTACTTCTGAATGGCTATCTTTACATTTCTGTCACGTTTCGTTTGGTGCAAACAGCCAAATTGCTTATCACATGAAATCCCGTCATGTAGTTGTTGGGAAATGGGGTTACAATGTAACCTGCTTGCCTAATGTTTATGTTCATAATATTTGTATTATTTTCTATTTTATAAACACCTCAAATGGAACTCTCCGAAGGTCACATTTTGCACACTTTGAGAGCCTTCCTGACTGAATGAATATAATACACCATTTTCCACCAAGGCAACCCAGGGAACTGAAATATAATTGGCTAATCTGGCATTGGCTGTGTGGCATGACCAAAATAAAGACAAAGGTTCCAGCATGTAATGCACATTTTCAAAGTGAAATATCTTACTTTAGCATTGTATTTTCAGATAAACAAGAAAGTTTACTTAGCATGTTTCTTAAATACCTGCAAACATTGTATTTGTATGCTTTAAAAAATCAAAAACTTACATACAGCACCTTTAATTCACCCAAACAAATACAGTATATATATTTAAATTAACTAAATATTTTTAAACAAAAAAAGCACACAAAAGTTATTGTCTAAATGACAACAGAATTTTCAATTCATTATTCTTTATTTTGCCATTATATTGCAGTGTCACATTTAACATCCTTTTTTTTCACTCCAGAAAAGTTTGAGTGTTCGCAAAAAATAAAATGTAAAGACTTTTCTGTTGAAGTTTTATACAGTGAACATATGTTATAAAATCCCTGTTTTGTGAAAAAAAATACTTTGTACATCTGTTAAATGGTCTTCCTGTGAAGTGTGGGAGTTTTGATTGAGGAATAATCAAACTTAGTCCTCCACGTGTATTCGCACCTCGTCCATGAAACTGTAGCTTACGAAACACTGCACAGCAATTAGTTCTCTCAACCTTTCTCTGATTCAGCTATTTTCTAGAAATGAGGCCATGTTTAATTAGTTCGAAAGCAGACAGGTTTACGTGGGCGAAATAATGTTGGAACATTCTGACTATTCATATTTCTAATTATAATTATTATTATTTTTCTGATAGTTTCTGTGATTAATGAGTATATTCGACTGGTTCTTTAATTATAACTGTAGTCCAGGTTTGTACAATAAGGTTTTTATAAATTAATGAAATATAAATTGGCTGAACAATTAAGAGATGATTGGTCAGTTTCTGTAAGACCCCATTAGTAGATGGTGCATCACTATCTATCTCTGTAAAAGAAGTTGCTTGTTTCCTTCCCCTCTCTCTCTCTCTCTCTCTCTCCCTTTCTCTCTCTCTCTCTCTCTCTCTCTCTCTCTCTCTCTCTCTCTCTCTCTCTCTCTCTCTCTCAAAGTTGGGATTTTAAAGTTAGGACCTTGCTGTAAAACACCCACAGGTCAACAATCTGAACTTGTCATCATGTTCCTGAAACTGTTCCTGAACAATCCTGCTGAAAGAGGCCACTTTCACAAGGGAAAAGCTTTGCTGTGAAGAGATCCTGATCTGCAACATTCTTAAAGGGTGACTTACCTTGTGTTGTTTGTTCCAACAATTTTTGGTAAAATTTGAGAGCTCCCTCGTCCTCCATAGACAAAAAGATACTTGACTCATTCAAAAAAAAATCCTCAGAACAATTAGTAACTTTGTGTTGTTCCAAAGTCCTAAGAGTTCTGTTCATCTATGCAATACAAATTAAGCTATTTTAGCAAAAACATGAGATCTCCCTCATTCTCTGTAAACAAACAGATTCCAAACGCATTCATAGTCCATTCCCAGCAGGGACATAATGTCATAAGAGAGGTATGAAAAGCAACATGTTCAATAACATCTGGCCAATAACAAATGACAATGATAAATTCCAAATCACTCATTCCCCACATGTTGTTAAACATATTTCCTAAACTGTTTTTCGATTGGTCAGAATTAATGTGCGGGAAAATGCCAATAGATGTCTCACAAGTAAACAAACCGGCAGACACAAACTGTCGCCTTTTTACAAAGAAGGGACGATTGCGCTGGCTGATTGTATCCCTGCTCATAGTATACTATATAGTTTATATACATCACTTTAGACAAACTATATATTTTGAGAGTGAAGCGCGGCTGCGGCTGGAAAACAATGTTTTAATGCATTGCAAAAGGCAAAGGCACATCGCAAGTCACTTCAGGAGGAGGCGTGAATTAACTTAGCTAAACTGCGACATAGTCATCTCACGGAAATATTACCCACAGTCCATCAGGTAATGCTTTCCCTCTTTCTCTGATTAAAATTGTAGGTAAAGCGCTGTCAACATATATTTTTCCTCCACACCCCATAAGTTAAGACTACGTCAGCTGAATTAGTCCAAAAAGGCACAGTACTTTTTTGTGGTTGGGTCTGTTTTAGTTTGGATCATGTTCTCACCACAAACAAACTGCCCCAGGGTTTTTTTGAAAGCAAACCGAGACCACCTCTTCAAGGAGATGTGAAAACATCCCTAAATAAAATCTGAGAGCTCCTTCATCCTCCATAGGCAAAAATGATTCTCGAGTCATTCAAAGGTCAGAATTTTACAAAAAAAATAAAAAATAAATCCTCAAAACAGATACCTTGTGTTGTGCCAAAGCCATGATAAATTTATTCATCTTCGTAATACAGATTAAGATATTTTAAGTAAAATCTGAGAGCTCCCTCATCCTCCATCGACAAAAAGAGTCTCAACTAATTCAAGGTTCAAAACTGTACAAAAAAAAAATAATAAATCCTCAAAATAGTTAGTTACCTTGTGTCATTCCAAATCCGTGAGACATTCCTTTGTCTCCAGTATACAAATAAACCTATTTTTTGGTAAAATCTGAGTGCTCCCTCATCCTCCATAGGCCAAAAATATTCTCAACTCATTAAAAATATTTAAAAAACATCCTCAAAACACATAGTTACCTTGTGTCATTCCAAACACCTGAGACATTTGTTTGTCTCCGAAATACGAATTAAGATATTTAAGGTGAAATATGAGAGCTCCCTTATCCTTCATTGTCAAAAAGATTCTTAACTCAAGATTCAAAAATATACAAAAAAATATCCTTAAAACCGACCACATCTCTTCAGTGGTTCCATCAGAATATTAGCAAGCAATGAGAATACAAAAGAAAAAATGATGGGCAATTAAACAATAGTTTATTCTCCTAATTATTTTCTTACCATCTAATCTACCCATCTATTTTAATTTCTGGCTTTTTCAGTACATTCTCAGTGATATTCTAGTCCCCCTCTTTGAATATGCATTTGGTAATGTTGTTTTTTCACAGCCCATGAATCAAAAACTTTCCCAAATTGCCCATGAATAAAAATGGAATCCAAGCAACTGGCGATGCAATGAATATAAACGCAATGGACTTTCCTGAAAAGTAATGTCACTGCAATTTTTGAGTTTGTGAAAATGTAGTCATTTCGTGCAACACCGTTAAACAAACAACCCTTAAAACCCTACTGGAACTGTAATCGAGCCTTATCATTGGGGATTTGTTGTTGAGAGGCTGAATCCACAGATACCTTAAGTGGTTAGAGTGCAATACAGAACGCTCAATGCTATCGATCCTGCGTGTGACACGTTTGCATATTCAGGTGGACAACATAATGCCCTGTTTGCATGTGCTAGTGGTTAGACTGACGCTAATCCAGGCCTGTTAGCACTGCCACCCTTAAGGATTTCTCTATCAATTTCTCCCCTCGTGACCTTGTGGATTTGGTTTCAAGGTTACAGCAGCATCGATCTGGGCTCAGGTCAGCTGAATGAGCAGGTAGAGCTGAGGTTAGCAGAGAGGTCTCAGATGGGCTGGATTTGTCCCTCACGCGGATCGATCGGGGATGTGGATGGCGGTAGATACTTTCAGGAGGATCACAGTGTGTAGATTTTAGCATTAGGACAGCACAACGCTCTTCTCTCATCCATTTAATATAAAGGGGTCATGACATCAAAGATAAAAAAAATTCTTGACTTTGCATTCTTGACTTATTTTACATCGCATAACTTGAACACCTGATCACTGGCATTAAGCCATTGCATTAGATTAGACTATTCATATTTGTGACCCTGGACCAGTCATTGATTTTTAAAGATTTATACGTCATCTGAAAGCTAGCATATTATAAGCTTATACATATAAGTAATTCTTCCATTGATTTATGGATTTATTAGGATATGACACTATTTGTCTAAGATACAACTATATACAAATATGTAATCTAAGGGTTAAATAATATAAATGCTGAGAAAATTGACTTTAAAATTGTAGCAATTAGGTTCTTAGCAATGTATATTACTAATAAAAAAATAGGTTTTGTTGTGAATTATTTATGAAGAAAAATTACACAATGTCATAATAAAACAGGATCTTTAATCAATATTTATTGCTTTTTGCATACAAGAAAAACAATAATTTTGACACATGTACACTGTTAAAAATTCTGGGTTCCATCCAAATCCTTCATGTTGTTCCAACACAAATTGTTTAAAGGTGCAGTAAGTGTGTAAGTGCAGTAAGTTGACACCCAGTGTTTAAACTAAGTATTGCATGTCTGGTTTAAAACACACATAAGCACAGGTTGCCAGATTGACGACACCAACAGAAATGTGCCTAACTATCAAGCCAAAAGACTGATTTAAGTCTTGTTCTATATAAAAGCAACAGCACGTGATATAAATCCATCTTAAAGGAGTTTTTGTTCTAATCAACATTTAAAATTTATATTTTTGAAACGGCTTCTATTTCATGTAGCTATACAAAAGGATTAAGTGACAGTGTTTACCTCAGGTACACCTCATGTGCTTTATTCAGTCTTAAATGGTAATAATGTGAGTTTGAATGCCATTTTACTTGATATTTATTGCCATACTACTGAAAGCAGCAGCAGCAGATCTTGAAAATTAAATAAACCGTTTGAAATCAAACTTTAGAACTGTTACTCAGTGCAAGTTAACACATATCAGTGATTCAGCATGTACATTTAATAATGTTAAAGAGCTTTAATATGTATTAGTTATATTATAAACATTACCATTTTGTTGGAGTGCAGTGAGTGCGCTATTCTGTGCTTCTGACTGGCTGTATTTAAATTTACACGGTGTTGTCTGGTGCAAACAGCCTAATCTTGACACATAGCATGTTGTTATGACACAGGGTTGTAATGTAACCTGCTCACCTAATGTTTACGTTCGTAATATTTATATTATTTGCTAATTAATAACCTCATGTGTAACTCTGCATCTCATTTTGGAGGCTGCCACTGTCCAACAGTGTTTGTATTTCAATCGCGGACACATGCTTTGACAGCCTTCCTGAGTGAATGAATTAAATACATGGTTTTCCATCAAGGCAACTCAGGGTGCTGAAATATAATTGGCTAAACTAGCAGTGGGCGGGTTAAAAGAACCAAAACAAAGACAGACGTTCTGACACGTAACTAACATTTTTAAAGCAGAATATCTGACTTCAGCATTGTTTTTTCAGATAAACACAAATGTTTACTTGGCATGTTTCTTAAATATCTGCAAACATAATATGATATTTTTAATGCTTTACAAGAGTCAAAAATATGCATACAGCACTTTTATGTTAATTAAGTGAATTCAACAAGCAATTATGTTGTCCCAAAAAGTAACATTGTGTTGTTTTAACTCATTTTAATTAGTTTGAACAAGCAGCAATTATTATTATTATTATTTTTTTTTTTTTAATGGCTATTGCTGCATTACTGTCTATACTAGATAAGGGATTTTGAGTTCATCATGACTGGTCATTCATGCAGAGTGTTTTCTGCAATACCAAAAAACTATTTAGGAAAAAGTGTAGCTGAATATTCATAAAATCTGAAGCCAAATCTCTCCTGCATCGAAAGCTGTAATGTGAAAATGTATTAAGTAAAGAACTGTGATGTCAAACGTCTCCTTGGAATTCATTTACTTTGCTTGAACACAGACTAAAGCGCTGCTCTTTATGCTTTGTACATACAAGTCAGCCAAAGCTCAAGCCTTTGTACAGAATAAGCAAACCCTTCCTTTGTTGACTGAACCTTTGACTGCTGGAGAGCAAGATATAAAGAGTTCTGACTTTATAAACATTAAGATCAAGGCCCAGATATATGGGTGGAATTCTTGTTCATCACAGCACTACTACAGAAGCCTTAGATCCACCTGTTTGTGTGAACTGCATTTAAGCATGTGTAATTGCCTGTAGCTCAATTGGTAACAGGGCACCAGCAATACCTGGATTAAAAACACAACAAATGCATTGTTAGCTTGCGGCTTTAAGTTTAAACTAGGAAGGTTTTTAAGGTTATGAGGAACATCTCACTGCGTTTTTGGATTAATGCTTTTTCTATCTGGTTCCTGATTTAGGTCAGAGCTTTGTGTGGAGTAGTTTTTAACATTTTGATGCACATGAAAGTGATTAGAATGTTGAATGCATCATGTAATCAGCTGTTAAATTCAAATCTGCTTTACAGAGAAAATGTGACACACATCAGTGTTTTTATACAAATAACATTTCAAGAGTCCACACTTAGATATTGTTTAAGAGAACCCTAAGCTCGGAGATAGTTGAGCTTCTATCACTGGGGGGTTCTTCGGAAAAAACAAAGATAAGGGAGTACTTCTAAATAAGCTACTTATAGTGAGTTTGGATCAATCTGATTGGCTAGCTAATGCGTGTAGATGAGTGGCCAGCTGCAGTCAATCATACCACGTGCTCTCGAAATTATTTTGTGAAACTTCACTTATTTTAGGCATTTAAAGACACATAAGGACTAACAAACATAATATATATGGTTGGTAAAATACACACTGACTTCTATGGAGACTTTATTAATTGTTACGCATAAACAATTGTATTTGAAGTGCTTTATTCACATCATGGGAACTATTTATGCAAAGATTTGCAATTTGCAAAAGAAAATTTGTTGCAATTTCTGCACCTTTATGCCATTTAAGATGTAATATGGGTGATTTTCTTAAGCAGAACACCATAAATTTTTTAATAGAACTTGTGATAATGTACATTTGACAGATTTTTTTTCAATCTGCAAAAAAAAAAAAAAAAAACAATTTAAGGACTAGACAACATTTCTCAAGCAATGTTTTTTTTTTTTTGCATGCCTGCAACTTGAAATGATTAAATCCCACCAAAAATTTGGCAATTCCAAAACGTCTGACATGAAAATACAAATATTGATGGAAACTTAAATAAAGGAGCATACTTGTTTGACTAAATATAGCTAGAGAAAAATGAAAAACCCACTGCCTTCTTCCACAGTTTCAATATCAACCTGCCAGTCAAAAGATTATTTTAGGAAGCTTGCACCAATACGTTAATGATCTTTTTTCTCTAAATACATACTTGATATTGCTCAAATAAATTACATTCCTGTTTTAGGAACAACATTTTATCACAAAAAATCCCTTTTAATTTTAAGACACAAAACTTTTTAATAATTTCTATCATCCATTGTGCTTCCATGAGGGAAAAAAAAAAAAAAAAAAAAAAACAATGTGAGACACATAGCCTATTTACTTATACACAAACCACTAATGCAGAAACCCTGCTTCTTGTATATATAACATGTGTAGCACTGTGATATGTCTGTATGTCAGCACTAGTGGGATGCATGCATACACACGAGGCTGCAAGCCTATAATGCAAAGCATTTTTTAAGGCTACGATAATTTGAAAATTGCCATTTTCGTGTAAGAACACTCCATGTCTATGTTATTCTTTTGAATTGCTTTAAAAAATAATGGTCATCCACACTAAAAAGACTGAAAACACTTTTGTTCAGAACAGATGTAAGATTTGTCTCTGTATCATATCCACCTGCCATATTTTTTCTTTCTGTCTCTTTAAAACATTGTGGCAAAATTCTAAACAACAGCCTCAGTAAATTTGCTGTGTCCTTTGAAGAATGGAGTATATGGAGTATATACAAACTGACATTAATCCTTAACAAAACTGTCAAAACAGACAGCATCCAATGCATCTGCTTTACATTGTCGTCCATGGTGTTAACTGAATTGGTCACATGACTGAATCACATGACTAAAATGAGTCATCATATTCGAAAGCCTCCATTTTCACAGTCCACACTGCAACACAAAAATGGCATTTTCACATTTATCCACTTTGGACATCGTTTTTGTTTCCTAAAAATACTGTCTCAGTGTAGACGGATGACCGAAATTTAAAGAAAAATATGCAAATTAAACAAAGACGTATTAGTTTGGACATGTAATGTGATGTGTTTTTATATAGCACATTTATTGTGTATGGCCATAAACCCAAAGTTCTTCACAATCATAAGAGGGGTATCTCCACACCACTACCCGTGTGCAGTATCCACTTGGATGATGTGATGGCAGCCACAGGGCAACTGCGCCAGTGCACTCACCACACACCAGCTATTGGTGGAGTGGAGAAACAGTGATATTCGGTGGATGGAGAGGATTGGGTGGCCATGAGAGGTAAGGGCCAATGAAGGAAAATTGGCCAGGACACTGGGCTTACACCTCTACTCTTTGCGAGAAGTACCATAGGATTTTTAACGATAACAGAGAGTCAAGACCTCAGTTTAACGTCTCATCCGGAAGACAGTGCTTACTGACAGTATAGTGTCCCCTTTACTATACTGGGGCATTAGGATCTACACTTCCATCAGCAACCTAGTTTTTCCATGTGGTCTTTCATCCAGGTACTGACCAGGCTTAGCCCTGCTTAGCTTCAGTGAGTAGCCGGTATTGGGCTGCAGGGTTATATGGCTAAGGTGACATGGCTTAAATATTTCTCCAAATGTAATTTTAAAACAGTGACATTTAACAAACAATTATTTAAAAATCAGTCAAAATAATAATCTCTGGAGCAAATAACAGGTGACTGCGACCAAATATTACATTTAAATATAGCCTACATTAATTATAATTCACAAAAGCCCACTGTAGATATATCCATAAGACTTCTGAATAAGTAGTCACCAAAGAAGTGCTGAACTGTCGCTGACGTGATGGAAGTCACATCACTTAAATAATCCAAATGCATTGTCAATTTAGCCATTATTCTCATAAAATAATTGTATATTTGCAATTTAAACAGCCACATTAACCGTCCCATCACTTTCAAAGTAAATGGTTGACTTGTACATGTAAATTACCTACTGTATGTATATAATTATACAAATTAAGTCAGCTTAACAGTTCCAAGTTTTTTTTTTTTTTTCCAACTATTCACAGAGTCCAAAAAAAAAAAAAAAAACTAAAACTTTTTGTAAACATTTTAGTACAAAAAAAGCATCACATTATTTTAGTAATGCATAATTGAATGCAACGGACAACATTAACATATTCCATTACAGACCTCAAACAGGTGTTAGAATACGCACAAATTATACAGTCCCCTAAACTACTTTACAAGTAAAATTAAATTCCCCGTATCTCCACATTCATAGGGTGTTTTATTGAGAGAGATAATAATAATAGGAGTGAGAGTGAGATCATTAAAACTGGCTGGACTGGATGTGCCTGAGCTGTTGGAACATTCGTGACATTAAACTGTGAGGAGAGATAAACCAGTATAAAAGAAATATCAGACCTCAGCTGTCCACCCAGCAGATGTGTAAATTACTGGTAAAACCCCCGAGACAGAGAGAGAGAGTTTTAAAAGTTAGTTTCAGCTTGACCCCCCGTACAACACATGAGCTTTTAAAAGTCTGAAAAGCACATGAGGAACTCTACAGTGTGTAAAAGTGGGTAAATCGTCATTGTAAAACCTAATCATTCATGAGGATTTATATTTATAGATTTATATCTCTATATACAGTATTTGCTGTGGTGCTCGCTTTTCTTCTGCATATATTGCCTGTTTTACGTTGTGCTTTGTTTAATGTGGTTACAGATGATGTCAATGCAGAATGTATGGTTAATACACAATGGCATAATCCAGCCACTTTGCATTTGGACCTGACATGCCTATTTATAATTGTATATATTTTTTATTATATCCATGGGATTATCATTGTATGACCAGCAGTCTTTAAAATATGTTATTCTGTGCTCCACAGAAAGAAAGTAAGAAAATGTTGTAATGATTTGGAATGAACTGAGGGTATAGTAAATACCCTGCTTGGAAGTTTATGCTTAAAAAAATATAAATTCATGGAGGATTTTAATTAATTATTCGATTAATTAATTTAATGAATGAATTTAATGAATACATTTATTGAATTAATTATTAAATACATGAATTGGATGGATGAATGAATGAATTAATGAATGAATGAATTATTGAATGAAAAACTAAGAAACAAAAAGCAAAAAAACAATGAACAATAGTGAACAGAAAAACAAAGAAAGAACAAATAAAAATATACCATCAGAAAAATAAAATAATGTAAATATTTTATTGTTAATTAAATTAATAATTACTATATGCAATGAATGAACTAATTTAAATAACAAATGATTGAATTTATTGTATGAATGATTGAATAAAAATAAATTTAGTGGATGATTGAATGACCGAAAAAAAAAAAAAAACAATCCAATGAACAAACAAAAAATAATGAACAAAAAGAATGAATGAATGAATGAATGAATGAATAAATGAACAAAGAACAAATAAAAATATGCCATCTAAAAAATAAAAATGTAAAGATTTTATTAATTAATTAAATACTTACTAAATGTAATAAATCAATGAAAGAATCAATTGAAAGAATTCAATTAACTAATTTAATGAATGAATTTAATGAATGGATGAATTTATTGAATGAATGACTAAATAAATTAAAAGAATGAATGAATGAACAAATAAAAAAAGACTAAGAAACAAAAAATATAAATATAAAAAAACTAATGAACGGATAAATGAAAAAATAAACAGAACAAATAAAAAAATAATAAAAAATAATTAAGAATTAAAATAATACTATATGTAATGACTTAACTAATTATTGTTATGAATGAATGAATTGACAAATTTATTAAAAGAATAATTGATTAAATAAATTAAAGAGGATGATTGAATGAATGAATGAATGAATGAATGAATGAATGCAATGACTGAAATAATGAATGAAATAATGAATGAATGAATGAATGAATGAATGAATGAATGAACGAATATATTGAATAAATGATTGAATAAATTAATTAAACAGACGATTCAATAAATGAAAAAATGAGTGAATGAATGAATGAATGAATGAATGAATGAATGAATGAATGAAAACTGAGAAACAAACAAAAAACAAACAAACCAATCAGCAAACAAAACATGAAAGGAAAAAAAAGCAAATGAATGAATGAACAAACAATCAATATATATATTTGTTTAACCCCATTGACAAATATTGTCATTCAAATAAGTTAATAAGTTATTAAGTTTTTGATAGTGGAATGTTTGAGTTATGCTAAGAATTATAAAATAAAATAAACATATTGATAATATAATAATCACTTTGTTCATGCGCTGTAAAAAGTGATTATTTACTAGGATTAAAATCATTGTCGTAATAGTGACAAGTTGAATTTACTTAAAGTGAGTAAACCCATTGTAACTTAAACTGTTAAGTTAATTTAACTTAATTTGTTCTTAATCATGCACATTTACTTAGAGCAACAGGTGTACTTAGTTTTTTAGGTAAAGTCAACTATTTGTTTTAAAAGCCACAGGTTTACTCACTTATTAAAGTAAATGCAATGGTCTTTAGCCTCCTTGATAGAGCACCTGACTCCCATGCGGAAGATCGCTGGTTCAATTCCAGCTCATAGCGTGTTGGGTAGCGTAGGACCAGCGGGGTTACATTAGTGCAGTGACCCTAGCATAAATCCACCAGAAACCGCTGTCAACTGACTGACTAACTAACTGACCAACTGACCAATCCCACACCCTCCCACCCCCTTCCATAAACCCAACCGATAGTGTTTTCAAAAGCACAGATTGACCCGATTAACCCTTTCCCTAAACCCAACCGACAATGTTTTCAAAAGCATTGCTTGTTATTTTTTATTTTTATTTTTTTACTACATTTCCTGATCTTACTACATTCTTAACCTGTTATTTACTTCTTTATTTTATGTTTTGCCTTTTGTTTTTGTTTGAACTGCTTTCTGGAACCATTCTTCGCCAGACACAAACCCCGTCATTGCGGTCAACTCCTCTCTGCATCTCAAGTTTGCAAATGTACATGGCAAGCTATTGGACAAACAGGTAACAATCGAAAAGCCATTCACACTGAGGTAAGCAGTCAGCTTGTAGCACAAAAAGATACCACCTCGTTGCATTTTTTTAAAAGAAGCTCTGGCTACATAATTTGCACTCTCCAGAAATGTATGTGGGGTTACGTTTTCACAATGAGCCTGTGTTGCAATGTATGTTCGCCTCAGTTATAACTAAAGCCATCCTGGATTTTAATTCATTTATTAATTTTGATACATTACATGGTGGTGCCACGGAAGAATTTTTAAATCAGTTTTCTAATGAGGCATCATCATGCAAAACCCCCGTCTGGGAAGCTGACTAGCAAGGCGCCAGGACAGTTACCTTAGCTTTCAGGTGCAGCCTTTGTATGTGAAAAGATTATTGTGATGGGAATAATTGCTCACAGCTGCAAGGATGTCTGCATGCTCAAAATTAGCTTCAAAATTGTTCACGTAGCAACAGAATATGGTTGTTAATCCATTTAACAGACTGTAAATGGGCATGTTTGTTTAGATGCACTTTACCATTTGCATTTTGTTTGGAATAAAGGTATATCTTAAATTACTTTTGTTAAATTGTATTTGTAGGGATATATTTTACTCAGACTCAAATGTGCCATATGATAAAACAACAAAAACTCTGGAATGTGAAGAAAAATCACAGGATAGACACATTCTTGCCCTCTTTCCTGGACTTTCCTTCCCCTCTGGTATTGATAAATACTCAGGTGTGACTGGTAACAAGGTTTTAATGATAATAATAATAATTCCTTACATTATGTAGCTTTTCTGGGCACTCAAAGCACTTTACACAACGGGGGGAATCTACACCACCAGTGTGCAGCATCCACCTGGACGACGCGACGGCAGCCATTTTGCACCAGACCGCACAACACACACCAGCTGACTGTGGGAGGCAGAGTGATGAAGACAATTATGATATGGGGATTGGACAGAGTCCAATCGGCAGATTTGGCCAGGATGCCGGGGTTAAACTCGTACTCGTTTTTTGAAGGACATCCTGGGATTTTTTTACAGAGCCAAGACTTCGGTTTAATGTCTCATCAATAAGACAGCGCTCACTGAGCAGTACAGGGTCCCCTTCACTGTACTGGGCCATTAGGACCCACACAGATCGCAGGTTGAGCGCCCCCTGCTGGTCTCACTAACACCACTTCCTGCAGCAACCTAGCTTTCCCATGTGGTCCCCCATCCAGGTGCTGACCAGGCGCAGCCCTGCCTAGCTTCAGTGGGCAACCATGTGAGAGTTGCAGAGAGCTAGCTGCCGGCTAGCTGCAGACACTAGTTAGGCAGAATCTACCATTGCCTCCATTTTCTCACTGATGTGTCTGCATTTTCCTCTATACGTTGGGTGACAGTACGCACATTTTTTAAAACAATCCAATTTTTTTACTAACATTTCATTAAACATTTCATATTTCAGTTCTTTTTTTTTGTAGCTTAGCAATAAAACAAACAAACAAAAAAGGTTTGATTTAAAAGCTACAGTCGCTAAACCATCTTCCCTCTCTTAATTTTACCTCTCTTCTCAGATGAGATGGTGGGCCAAATCAAAGGTTACCATGGGCCAGCTTTGTCCCACGGGCCCTAGATTGGGCATCTCTGATCTAGAGCATGTGATTGATCCTTTTTCCAACCTCTTAGCATGAAAGATCCATCAATGAAATGCCACCAAGTTCACTCCATTCCACAAAACTTACATTTAGTTTTTTCAATTGTGAGCTAAAACCATGTTCTGCCTTAATCTAGTTTAGCAATAGCACTACATACATTAGATGATCAATTACAAGTTAGTTAAAACTGTTAAATCTAAATAAATTATTGAATTTAGGCATCCAAAATGCTTTAATTTATATACTGTATGTTCATTCACAGTAATAAATCAATACATCAAAATAAACTCACCGGCCACTATAATTAGATACAACTGTCCAATTGCTCGTTAATGCAAATTCCTAATCAGCCAATCACATATAAGCAACTCAATGCATTTAGGTATGTACACATGGTCAAGACAATTGCTGTTTCTCAATATGCATTCTTGCATCCTCGTGTTCTCATGTAACGTCATCATCAGCTGCCAAAGTTCATTTCCAATACTCAAGGCCGCAAGAAAAGAGAGGCGTGAAACTTCCCTTATGTGTTCTTGATATCAAGGACACACTGATGCAGACTTGAGTACCGATCTCGCTCTAGAAGTCCCAGAAGCCATTACGACTGGAGGAGGGAGGCGCAGCATTTTATATAGGTTTATTATTAAAGTTCAGAGATATCACTTATTTACCTCAGGAGTTTTCGTAAATGAAACAGTGAATATAAACATTCCCATGAACATCTTAACAAAGGAATAAACACATTAAGGGTGTTTATTTGCTGAAATACAGACTAAAATCTGTTTTATTTATATTGTGCAACGTATATTTATGACGTTTTTATGCATAGTATATAGTGTGAAAAGAGCAAAAACAATAAATCGTTGTATGAATGCTGTAATGTTTAAATAATTTTTAATTTTAAATGCATGAAGGTCACGTGACCAGCAGGAAGAACGCAGCATCTCATTTCTCACAGGACGCATTCTCTGTTCTCTGAGCATCAGAATGGGGAAGAAAGGTGATTTAAGTGACTTTGAACATGGCATGGTTGTTTTCAGCAGGTATGAGTTTTTTAGAAGCTGCTGGTCTACTGGAATTTTCACGCACAACTCTCTACGGTTTAAAGAGAATGGTCTGAAAAGTGAGAAAATATCCTGTGAGCAGCAGTTCTGTGAGCGCAAATGCCTTGTTGAGGCCAGAGGTCAGAGGAGAATGGCCAGACTGGATTGAGCGGATAGAAATGCAACAATAACTCAAATAAACACTCGTTACAATAGAGGTATGCAGAAGAGCATCTCTAAAAACACAACACATCAAACCTTGAGGCGGATGGGCTACAGCAGCAGAAGACCACACCAGGTGCCACTCCTGTGAGCTAAGAACAGGAAACTGAGCCTACGGTTCATACAGGCTCACCAAAAACTGGACAATAGGAATTTGGAAGACTGTTGCATCTTGATTTCTGGTGCGACATTCTGATGGTAGGGTCAGAATTTGAGTCCAGTGTACTCAAAAGGCCTTCACAGTCACCAGATCAGACAATTCTGCAGCAACTGTGTGATGCTATCATGTCAATATAAGGAATATTTCCAGTACCTTGTTGAATCTATGGCACGAAGGATTAAGGTAGTTTTGAAGACAAAAGGGGTCCAACCCGGTACTAAAAAGTCCCCAATAAAGTGGCCGGTGAGTGTATGTCTTGGGTAACAACTTTGTACTTGTTAAATCACAAAGCAGAATTGACCATTATCATGGCCAAAAAAAAAGAAAAAAAAAAAGAAAAGAAAATGTGGAATGATTGGATGTTGTTCTGCTTCATTTCACAAGTGTGGTATGACACTTCATTCTACAAAACAAGAGCTTGTTTGATATGTTTGACATGTCATTCATCATTACGCCATCAATGACTGCATTTGTGGAGTACATTGCAATCTTAGTTTTCAAACTAATCAAAATTTTAAATGCTCTTTTTTTAATACGCTCTCAGATAAAAAATAAAATAAAAATGGCTACAATTCGAATTTAAATTTCATTAAGACTCATATCAATTAACCAGATTATGTGAATTGATAGAATGATTGCTAGCAGAATATTTGGCTGAATATGATATGATATATAGTGCATCACATAGAGCTTCAATTATTATAATAGAACTTTACCAGATTGCTTTGAACTAGGATGAACGGCAGCTTTTCCGAGTGCTCTTTGCATGCTTTCAAGGCAATAATCCACTCACAATTTGAATAAATTCACTCAAGTATTCACTCTTGAAATTGCAGCGATTGACACAGCAATAACCATTAATCCAATCCTGCCACTTGCCTTTGTGTTTAGCATTTACTGTAGGGTTTACTTCAGTTAAATGAGTAAAACAAATAGTGGGATTGAGTGGAGGCGGAGACTAATTAGCATGTCCATAGCTCTGTGTACACTGAATGAGGTAAAGGTTACATTCAAGCTATTTTATACAAAAATAAAAAATAAATAAATAAATAAAAATGAACAGGCGAGATTCTGTGCACCTGTCTGAGAGGATGAAAGCAGTGGGAATGACCTAAAATGACTGGAGCAGAGAAGAGCGTCCAACAGTGATCCACATCTCTGCTTATTTGGCCAGTGATAGACTCAAACACACAAGACTAAACCAATGCCCTTTAGCATTAGTGCTGGAGATGATAGATAACAGACTTTATACAGGGAGAGGTGTATCAGAGGTGAGTGAAAAGTGTGCACATATACACACACATGGAGACAAACACAGACACAGAAAAACCCTTTTATTGTTATCCATATGAGGACTCCTGTAGACATAATAATGTTTATAGCGTACACATTGTATTTTCTACATACCTACACTCATAAACCCAAGCCTCACAGGAAACAGTCTACATTTTTACATTTACATTTTCAAAATGCTTCATTCTATGTGATTCATGAGCTGTTTTCCTCATGGGGACCAAATGTCCCCACAAGGTCAAAATTGACTGGTTTTGTTACACTTTTGGGTACTTTTTCTCTTGGTGGCCAAAATATCCCCGCAAGGTCAAAATTGTTTGGTATCGTTATACCTTCTGGGGACGTTTTTCTCATGGCAGCCAAAAAAATGTCACCACAAGGGCAAAATTGACTGGTATTATTATACTTTTTGGGGTTGTTTTTCTCATGGTGGCCAAAAATGTTCCCACAAGGGCAAAATTGACTGGTATGGTTATAGTTTTTAAAAACGTTTTTCTCATGGCAGCTAAAAAATGTCCCCACAAGGTCAAAATTGCTCGGTATTGTTATCCTTTTACCAAAGTTTCTCTCTTGGCAGCCAAAGAATGTCCCCACAAGGTCAAAATTTACTAGTATATTTTACTTTTTCAGGAATTTTTTTTTTTTTTTGATGACAGCTAATGTCACCACAAGGTTAAAATTGACTGATATTGTTATACTTTTGGAATATGTTTATCTCATGGTGGCCAAAAATGTCCGCACAAGGTCAAAATTGTTTGGTACAGTTATACTTTTAGGGACATTTTTCTCATTGCAGCAAAAAAAAAAAAAAAAAGTCCCAACAAGTTAAAAATTGCCTATTATAATTATACTTTTTGTGGATGTTTTTCTCATGGTGGTCAACAAAAGTCTCTACAAGGTCAAAATTGTTTGGTATTGTTTTACTTTTTGTGGACAGTTTATTTCATGGCGACCAAAAATTGTCCCCACAAGGTGAAAATTTACTGGCATTGTTATACTTTTGGGACGCTTTTCTCATAGTAGCCAAAAAATGTCCCCACAAGGTCAAAATGTACTGGTATTATTATACTTTTTATGGATGTTTTTCTCATATTGGCCAAAAATGTCTCCACAAGATCAAAGTTGACTGGTATTATTATACTTTTGGGGACGTTATTCTGATGACAGCTAAAAAATGTCACCACAATGTAATAATTGACTGTTATTGTTATACTTTCTTTTGACGTATTTCTCATGGTGGCCCAAAATGTCCCCAAAAGATCAAAGTTGAATGGTAATGTTATACTTTTTGGGACGTTTTTTCTCATGGTACAAAAAAATGTTTCCAAAAGGTCAAAATTGTATGGTAATGTTTTACTCTTTGGGGACATTTTTCTCATGGCGGCCAAAAAATGTCCCCACAAAGTCAAAATTGTTGTGCATAGTAATTTTTCGTGGACGTTTTTCTCATGGCAGCCAAAAAACATCCCCACAAAGTCAAAATTGTTGGGTATAGTAATTTTTTGTGGATGTTTTTCTAATGGCAGCCAAAAAATGTCCCCACAACGTCAACATTTACTGATATTGTTATTTTTTTTAGTTATGTTTTTTTCATGGCGACCAAAACATTTCCTGGCAAGGTCAAAATTGTGTGGTATTGTTATTCTTTTTGGGGACGTTTCTCTCACGGCGGCCAAAAATGTCGCCACAAGGTCAAAATTGGCTGGTTTTGTTATACTTTTGGGGACATTACTGAGCTCTATAGATTATAGATTTATCATTTCCCTCTTTTCTATTAAAATCTGCCCCAAATCTTTTAGCTCATATTCATTTGAAAACAGATAGTAGTGCATATTTAGACTTGGCAAAGTCAGAGGAAGTAGAAGTTTTGTTTTAAAAACCAGAAGAACTAACTATAACAGTACATTTTGAGCTATTCAATTCATTATGAATGTCTTTTTCCACTTCAGATAAAAAAAATAAATAAAAAAACGCATTTGCAATTTTAAATCTTCCAAACGTGACTTCATATCTCTGTGTCACTTTATATCTCACAGTGTGACTTTATAGAGGTTTAATTCTCATAATTGAGCCATTATATCTCTCAGTTGCAACTTTATTTTTTAGAGCAGTATGACTTTTTTAATCTCACATCTCTCTCTCTCTCTCTCTCTCTCGAAATGGGTTTTCATAGTCTTGGCTGTGTATAGCACTTGAAAACCTTAACAACTTGAGTGGCACACTTCACCGCAGAGATTGTTTCTTCAATCTGTTTTATGTAATTTAGGCTTTACAAAGAGGCTGTTATGAAAGGATGGGGCCATTATAAACTACATTCGACCTGACACTAAAGCTGCTGTCTTGTTTGTAAGTGCAGCAATGCAATGTGTTTCTTTCAAATGCAAAGAGGCATAAAAGACTGAGATGCAAAAAATATATATTTAAAAAAACCTTTGTCATGGTCTCTCATTTTCTGACTACACATTGCATTTAAACTCTCCACCCCTTGTAAGATTCTGTTGTAAGAGTTACTGCTTTTTATGATGCCATTATGTTTATTTCAGCTGCATTAACAGTGTGTTAGATTGCTAACACAGCATGCTATATGAGCAGTCATTACCAACTGAACATATGGCTGCTAATATGATTAATCTTTGTTTCAAGAGAGAGGAAATGTCTACATATTTCTGAGATTAAAACAGAGGGAAACATGCACATTTATTTAAAAGTTGTACCATATGGACATTTCATGCACCCTGCTCTTCTGTTTCTGCTACTGAATATAACTGCTGAATTTTTAAATGGCACTTAAATTCTTGCAATCTGTTTCTATAATGTCAGGACCTGTTGCAGTATTAAACATTCTCGAGAAAAGACCATCAAACACCAGTTGGTAGTGGTGAATTCAAGGTTACAATCTTTTAATGTTTAGTTTAAAAAAGCTTCTATTGAAATCCCATTGGAAAGGGAAGGCCAGGCCTGTTTAATGGATATTATACAAGGCAATTATCTAATATACAGGATGTTTTCATGATGATTTTTATAGTGAGTTATAATAAAGCAATATGACAGCATTATAATGAGATTTTTATTATGAGAGCATGGAGCTATACTTTTAATAGACAAATCACCAACATACGTCACTCATGATGTCACACAGAAGCAAAAAGAGATTGGTAGCAATAGTAAACATTCGTGTTGTGCTGTAGGATGCCAAATACGAAAGTCAAAAATAGAAAACTCAACATTTACCGTACACCACATCGCTTTCAATGCCAACAGCAGACGTCTTTGGCTAAAAGAGTGCTGAATGAAGTGAGGACCTAATTAAATATGCTAAAATGAGTTCTCATGTTATATCAAATAAGTTCACGCTATGCTAAATCATACACATTACTCGTTTTTGATTGCAGCAATGATTTCAGCAAATACAGTTAAACATGGTTAATTAAACTGCAGACATTGAATGCTAAAAATGAAACGTGAAAGTGTACGTTATTAAGATAAAATTTGTTTTATATTTACACATTCATTCAGTGACAACTTGTGAAACACTCCCTATATTGTTTACCATGGTACTTTGAATATTAGGTCTGAAATAACCTGCAAGTGTGACTTGAAAACAACATTAACACTGTTTATTAGACTGTGAACAATGTTGTACTTTGATAGTCATTGGCTGCTAATAGGATTTCGCTATTTAGAGTTTGAAAATAATATTTTTATGAAATTATATTATTAAGAGGAAAGTTTGAATGTGCAAATATAAAACCAACTTTACCTCTATGTGTAAGTTCACACACCCTGCCATAAGTTTAGGTGTAGTTCGCTGTCAGTAGTTTTGCTTGTTGATGATCACTCAGGCCTTGTATACAGTTAGCTCCATCTTTTTTCCTAGTCTTTGGCTAGAAAAAACCACAGAACCTTGGTTTTTAACACTACATAGTTTTGAATCTGGTAATCATTGAAGATTTCTTGCACATGACCATACATCTTGTTAAAACACTTGGAGTTTCAATGAGATTGTATATTTGGGGCTGGATGCTTGGCCATTTTGTCTTATCCATTATTCATTGGGAGGGTGCTATCGCAAATGCACCTGTCAGACAAACGCCACTCACTTTAACGTTAATTTTGACTACACACTTCAGAATCTTGCCGGAAGTAGGTCATCCGTGTACTTCTCACATGCTGATTTTCGAATTCTATAAATTCAGACATACTACTCGACTCACATAGTGTGTTTAGTATACTATATATAATTCAAGAGTTCACACTTAGCCAATGATCTATCAAAGCTTGTTTGGCATGCTGTCCCGGGAGAGAGCCCCGAGCTCAAGGGATCCTCGAGCCCGGGGCTCCCCCCCGTTCGCAGAGCTAGAGGGGAGCCTGAGCTTGGTGGATCTCAGAACTCCCCGACTGCGATAGCTAAGGGAACATCTGAGAAGGGGGCTAAAGCGTGCTTGGTTCTTAAGCGTGATGTATGTCTTTAGATGGTGGGAGGAAACCGGAGAGCCCGGAGAAAACCCACGCGAACACGGGGAGAACATACGAACTCCTCACAGAAACTCCCACCGGCTAGGCGAAACTAGGCCAGTGGTGTTCTTGCTGTGAGGCTCTCAGTGCTAACCACTGGGCCACCGTGCCGCCCAATCAATGTCAAGGAGGAGAATAGGGGAGGAAGTGGGGTTTCTTCCAAACGAAGATAACGTGGACTGAAAACTGTGGTTCTTTATGGTAGCTTAAGGCTCATATGATTGGAAGATAATGATTAGCTAATACGAGACCGGCCGTGATAAATCATAAGCACGTGATCCTCTCGAAATTAGTTTATAAACAAACTTCACTTTTGAAGTTTTGGACGCAGCATGTGATCAGGGTAATAGTGGTGATTTGAATGTAGGGAGAACCTGGCCTGGTTGTCACAGTTTTGAAGTCATGGGGTGAAGGATCCTGTTTCATTTGTTATTTAAGTGATAACTACATTTGTATTTTGCTAGCTGAGCCATTTTTTAATCTAGACATGTATTTCATATATTGCATTTAAATGCTATTTTTTCAGATTTTTATCCATATATCACCTCATGTAAAATAATTTTACAATAGATGAGATAAAAAAAATACATTTAGTAAAATGATGTACTTTAAATCTTCTTATGATATCTTGATATTGATGAAAAAACTTAAACATTGCAAAATCACAGCAGAATTCAGCTTATTAAAAAAGATTTACAGTATATAATCTTAGTGTGCTGGGAACCACATACGCATAACTGCAGGTGTGCGATTGAGTTTTAAAGTGAGGAGAGAACTGCACATCCCTAGTCGTTGCAGGGGTGGGTATGGTCTCCTTCAGGTCCAGTTCTCTGCCCTCTGCTTTAATACTTTTTGCTGCTCATCAAACACATCCAGGAATCCACAACCTGTTTAGAGTCACCGGTCTTAAAATACACCACACAGAGGAACAGACCCAAAGTCCCTCACAAGAAGCTAAAAACATCCCTCTGTCCTGTAAAATCAATTTTCAGGTGTTGCATCGTCATGGAAACTGCTCTTAGTGACATTTGCTTCTCACTTACTCCTTTTTCTAATCCTTAGGAAATAGTGATATTTTTTACTTTTAGAATGCTGAATGCCTACTAAAACTAACATGTTTTTAAGTTGAAAAATAGTAGGACGTGTATAATAAGACACGCACACACACACAAACACACACACACACACACACACACACATATATATATATATATCAGTTGCATTAAAATATATAACAAAAAAATTAATATTTTACAAAACACATTGTGTAAAAAGTACTGAAATCAAATGTCTTATAAATATAGTGTTTACTAGTTTATATTTGTGACAGCAAAAATTAAGAAAAACAACCCTTAGTAATAATTAGAATAAGAGCAATTTATTTATTTATTTATATTGAACTCATTTTAATATAGTACTATTTATATTACATGAATATTTATACACACACAAGGGGGGAAATAAGTATTTAGCATGTCACCATTTTTGTTGTTGACTTGAAATTTTTACCAGATGTTGATAACCAAATAAATCCATATATATGTAAATAAAACAAATCTAAGTAGTATACAAATTAATGTATGTGTAATAAAATGAAATGACATAGGAAAAAAGTATTGAACACATAAAGCAAGGGAGGTGTAGAAAGGCAGCGAAAGCCCGGACAGCAGCTGAAATCCCTCTGTAGTTATTCAGCATCTAAGTAAATTAATATTAAGTGCTTCGGTCCAACATCTACATTATCAGGATGATAAAGTTGAAACTGGACAATGATCCAAAACACAGTCAAGCTGTAGAATGGCCCAGCCAATCACCTGACTTGAATCCTATGGAAAATACAATTTAAAGCTCAGATTTGATAGATGAGACCCACAGAATCATCAAAATTGTGGACACTGTTGAAGTCTGTAAAAAAACTCACACCTTAGTAATTCATGTGACTTCATACTCAATTTCAAAGTAAAGCTGTACGGGTCGATCACATATCATATGAGAAGCACTTCTCACAAAACAGATACTTTATACACATAAATACTTGTGTATAAATGTTGATTACTAACTTTTCTATTAACATGATTTGATTATAACTGCAGATCAATGATGTGCGAAACAGCCTACTGTAACATCTGCAATTACATAAAATAAATATATAATTGTAACATATATGAACACATACAGCCCCTTACAGTCTCCGATATGTTACCAACTACAGAAAAAAACTACACACAGCATACATTTAGTCCTTATTAACATGCACCATATAGCCCACAGTCAGTGCAAACCTCTTCATCAGCTCATGTAGCCTCTTGTTAGAAAGTCATTCCATCATTCTGAGTTCATAATAAGTTAAAAGGTGTTGATAAGAGTTAAACATGGCAGTTTCTTCATCTTTTAGGTTGCTGAAAAAATTATTTGCTCCTTTGTTTTTTCCGGCTTCTTCTTTGTTTTTCACTCATCAGTCTCACGTTTGTCCGTTTCTGAAAGAATCGGATGTCAGAAGCATTTATTATGATCAGCTCATGAAGTTGAATATTTCAAAGATCGACACGCGAGAAAGGAAACCGCTCACACTTCAGACTGCCTTGTAAAAAACAACGAAGCACAGGGTAAATTCTGCTCTTCTTCTTGGCTTTGTGACTGTTGATCAAGACAATGACAAGGTTTGTTTGAGCTCAGGTCGACCATGGTTCATTATCATGTTATATTTTTACAGTGTAATGTCTCAGCTGTGTATTAAAAAAGCTTCCTTTGTTTTCGTTCTCCTGCTTGTGTATGCGCGAGTGACGTTTCTCTGTAAACCAATAGCATTCAGCTGCACGTCTTGCTCCGCCTTTTGGTACCCTTTTGTTGTACAAGGTACCCTTTGCAAAGGGTACACTAAAAGTGGTACAGTACGATTCTCTTTTAGATACCTTTTGATAGTGGAAATAGCCATAAAAGCTCTATCGTAAAGTGTTGCATGCAAAACTGTTGCAAACAAATTATTTGTGTTGAATTTAAACAAACAAATTAAGTTTAATAATGTTCAATTTAATTTGTTTGTTAAAACTCAACACAAATAAATTGTTTACAACCACTTAACATAAACAAATTGAGTAAATCCAAGAAATCATCTCTGAATAATTTTTTTCAGTGTACCATATTTATTACCATATTATTACATTTTTTTGTTTGTTTGTTTGTTTTGTATTATTTTTAAGTTTGTTATTATTTTTGTTCACTTTTTTATTGTACAAAAAACTAAACAGATGCAATTCATGGTCTTATGTATATATATATATATATATATATATATATATATATATATATATATATATATATATATATATATTACAGTTGAAGTCAGAATTATAAACCCCCTTTGATTTTTTTTTCTTTTTTTTGAATAATTCCCAAATAATGTTTAACAGAGCAAAGAAATTGTCACAGTATGTCTGACAGTAGTTTTTTTCTTCTTAAGAATGTCTTATTTGTTTTATTTTGTTTTTATTAATAGCAGTTAAGAACCACTTTTCTTGTTTAATTCACTAAGAAATTTGCTAAATTTTAATGTTCCTGTAGTTTTTGTATTGAATAAAAAAAAAAACAATAACAATACACCCATCAGTTCATTCACAAAAACCACTTGTCCTATAAAGTCATGAATTTAAAGTAACTGTGTTTTAGACTGTATGCAGTGAAAAACATTGAATAGATAGCCAGTCATAAAATAAACAAAAGAAACAATCAAAAAGGTTGAAAGATAACTAACAAAATCGGAAATTCCTGCACAAAACCCTCAGACCCAATTTTATTATGCCATTTAGGGAAACTACAATTGCAGCAAGGTGCTGTAACGCAGGCTTAGTTTTATGTACACATTAACAAAATATTACAACACAACATACAATACATAATTTTGTAGGTGCATCACCCTCCCCCCTGGAATCATTTAATGACCTAATGGCCACCATTATAAAATAATTTCTAGATCTATTTGTCCGGCAAATAGAAACACTAAAATGATGTCCTGATGGCAGCAGCTGAAACACAGAGTACAATGTGTGATCCAGGGTGAACGGGGGCTCTATTTGAAACAATTATGGTGAATTAACATTGGACCAGTTTGGTTAAAACCGATGATCTTGCCTTCACCAGCCTACTCAACCTGTTCTTATTTGACACAGTCAGATTACCATACCCCTGACCATCTTCACAAACATACAAGCTCATTTTCTGCACTTGACACAGTTTGCATTTAAAATCATACTTGCAAATCACAACAACATGCAAAACATGTTCCAAACACGATTCTCATTTACATACTACACCATCCATAGTTTCAGCGTGAAGGAGTTAGTTAAGGACTTCAGTTCGTCATTCGCCATTTCATTTCCCTTGAAAATCCAAATTATTTAGATATGGAAACAGGTAAGTAACCTCTAAACCATCTTAAATGCTGAACCGCAAAGCTCCTATTGAAAGTTGTAATAAGAAAACAGACTATAAATATTTTAAACACAATGCCAAATGAGGTAACAACGCAAATGCAAATTTGGTAAGTGATTCTGTTGACTTTAAAGGCTCATATAAACTCATTGTTGTTCTTTGCTTAGGGGGGTAAAATACATTTGAAATCTTTTGAATAGGTCTACTAGCAAAAAAGCGAGCAATCAAAATAGTGCAAACACAATTGAAGATTTCAGATGCAAAAACCTCTAAACGCCATCTGAATTTTTCTCCTAAAATGAGAATTTTTCTCAGCCTCCTATGTATATACTCAAGCAGGAGCTAGACCCCATTTGCTGGGGCACAGTAAAAATCGGCAGTGTCCCAGTAAATGCTTTGAGATACGATTTACTTTATATGCAAGTGTATTTATTAAGAGTGGTAATCCCAGAGTAAAGACGTTATTCTGTATGTGCAACCGAACCAATGCTGATGAAAGCAATCAAAAAGCAAACTGAGCATGTGTGCAGCAAAAAAATAAAAAAATAAAAAAAAATAAAAACATACCCGCGCACCTCACGCATGGTCCTGCTTGATGCTGACTCGCTGCTCTGCTCCCGGTGCAAGTCCAGGTTTTGAAAATGCACGCCGGAAAAATAGCAACGCTGCTCACGCGCCATTCATGCGTTGTGAAACCACCAATACAGTCATTTATGCTAAGGTGTCGGCACGCAGTGAGTGTTGCAAATTGACAAAACAAAGTTTAAATAATATGATGGTGATCTTATTTATACTAAGCATGGCTGCTGATTGATTTTTTTGTATGAAGCAAAAAGGAGGGATAATAATTAGGGAGGTAATACCTAATAAATAAACCTAACACCTAATAAATAAAGATCTAATTAATAAACCTAATTCTCGGCCATAAGTCGGGTAAGACAACACACAACAGATAATTCTATAAAACATTTTTTTTTTTTTTTGTATTGTATAGAATTGTCTATAGAATTTCATTCTAATGAACTTAATATTCATGCAAAATATTTCTTAAATTATCTTAGCCTCTCTCCAGTTCTGTCTTTAGTTTTCCAGTTACATTAATTTATTTAGAATAATAATTGTCTAATAACAATAATACTGCTATTTATTTATAATTATACATACTGTTTTGTTTTATTAAACGCACACACACACACACACACACACACACACACACACACACACACACACACACACACACACACATATATATATATATATATATATATATATATATATATATATATATATATATATATATATATATATATATATATATATATATACACACATACATACATACATATATATATAACTTTTTATATTTATTTTGAGGGGAAGCTGTGCCCCAGTAGAGCTTTACGTCTGTGTTCAAGTATTTCACTTCAAAGACAATAAAAATAACCTATTCATCACTATAAACGTAACATTTCTGAGCCTACGCACAAGAATCTGCGAAATTTTAGAAAAAAAATTTAAACGGCTTTTAAAGGTTTTTGCATCAAAACTCTTAAATTATTCACAACAGGCCTTGAATTGCCTTCTTGACTAAATAACTAGTTTTTAATTCAATTTAAAATCAATTTACATGCTTTTGTAATGACATCTGAAAAAAAAATAATAACAATGTTATGACTGTTCAGATATCCTGTCTATTTATAATGTGTTACTGATTACTGTAAGCATTTAACTGCAGTTCCCTCTATAGCAGCTTTTGGTCTGCTGGAAATACAATGTTATTCATTTTTGTTTCAGACAGTCTAGAGCAAAGGGCTGCAGCAGTGCACAATAAATTCATTTTTTACGCAAGATTTCAGATTTACTGTTTAAAAAAGCAGGTCATTATTGGTCACTGTGCTATTGTGAATGCCCCTGGGCTGTTTTCATCAAGAACAATGTGACGTTTCACTGAGCCAGCAACTTATTAATGGACCACACGCAATTTATATGTGATATTATACTTGGTGACTGCTCTCTTTTATTTGTATTGTATTCATTCTCTTTTTCTTAGTCTGTATTCTGATGCCTATTGTACTGTGCGACTGCAGATTCTCAATGAAGGAAATTAGATGTTTTGTCCAGGCATTAGAGCATACTTGCAACCTAATTTATTTCTGAAAATCTTCATCGTATCAATGTTTCACAGCAGCTGATGAGCTGGAAGGAATTCTAACAATTCAAGGAAAAGCCAGCACTATATTAGGCCTCCGTAAGAGATCTGAGACTGGATGTTAGTCACATTTTACATTGGATTGTGTTGTGAATCTCAAGATTAGTGCATTTGTTAGTGTCATGATTCATTCCACATATGACGTGTAACTGTAATGAAAGTCAGTTATCTGTTGTTCTATCAGATTTCGCATCTCTCTGTGAGATCGATTCTGAGCCACGTTGGTCAGGAGTGCTGGACTCGTAGAAGATGCTATCGGTGTAAAGTGGATCTCTGACAGGGTCTTTAATCATGGTCTAAGAAAAAAAAACTGTTCCCTCATATACAGACCCCTGGCCCTTGCATCACATTGGTGTCTTGCTGTACATGCCAAACACAACTGCATCTATTTCAGAAGCCAAATTGAATTCTCTGAGGGTAATGAAGACAAAAGTGCCTGTCATTGTCTTGAACTGCTGACTAATTAATATGTGTGTGCTAGGGGTGGTGGTGGTAAATTATCTTTTTAGTTGCTTTTTACGCATTGAAGTAGTTCATGATTAATTTCATAAATCATAAACAATAGCCATGGACACTATTAAATAGCAGGAGTTAATGGAAAAAACCAATGCGGCTTGTGTCAGAGAAGCATCTCTAATATTAATAGCAGGTCTGAAGGAGTCAGCCATAACATGCGGTTTGTGCAGCGTCCTTTCTAACATGTCCATGCTGGCAGGGTCTGCGACCCATCTGTTTTAATGAAAAGCACACACATGCGAACACGAGCGCACACACACTTTGCAAACGCCAAAGGTCAGATGAGTTTCTAGTGTGAAATGTTTGCTCTCCACTGTGAGAAAATAGGGCTAATATTTGTCTGTCAGTTTTCACCTGTCAACTCTTGAGTGTGAACACAACCAAAACCAAGAATAAATACCTGACGCTAATTGAAAACATGACTATAGATGCTAAAACCGGATGATTTTTTTTTAGATGCTTTAAGCATTTGAAAAAAAAAATCTAATCCTACTTCAAGCTAGAGATTTATTCAACATAGTCTCATTCTGAAAATGTAGCCCTATATACATTTCTGGAGATCGTGAATTATGTAGCCAGAAGTACACATGGCTCCATTTGTCTTTAAAAAAATTGCTTTAGGGTGGTATGATGCTGTTTCTTTTCATGCTTACCAGCACCATATAGCTTACCTCCATATGGATGGCTTGCCCACTGTTACCACATTGTCCATTTAGCTCGCCATGTACGTCTGTGGATTTTAGACACAGAGAGGAGTTAAACATGACGAGTCCAGTGAAGAATGGTTCCAGAAAGGAAAGACAAAAACAATAGCCTTTTTTTTATTATTAAATAAAAAAATGTGAGAATGTGGTAAAACCTGAAAATGTGGTAAAAATCAGGCAAAGGCTATACTTTTTCTGGATTGATTTTTATAATTGTCAGGTTTGGAGTAGTGGGTTGGCGGGTCAATTGGTGCTTTTGGAAACACTATTGGTTGGGTTTATTGAAGGAGGAGGGTGGGTCAGTCAATCGATGGCACTCGCGAGAGAAATTTGAGATCTCAAAAAGCATACACAGCGGCCTCTGGTGGAATCGGAGCTATTAAAAAACTAGCTCCTGGGACGTATTTGGCACTCTTTAAAAATGTATATAGTGGTACGTTTTCAGAATGAGCCTGGGTTGGATTAATTTTACAGTGTCTGCTAGTGATAACCTTCATTTTATTTTAACAAATGCTATTTGTATTTATTCAAATCATGAAAAGTGAAAATGATTATTAATGATTTGTAATAGTGGATTGCAAGCTTTGTAATTGCTGTCCTTTGTCTCCAAACCTTGTAATATCAACATCTGTTTCTTCATTCTTGTTAAAGAGTCCACTTAATGAAGCTGACCGTTTGTTGTTAATTAGCATGTTAACTAATGTACATGTGCTAACATGTAGTTAAGGTAGCTGCTGTTAACACATGAATCCTTGTGATTCCAGTTGTAGCTAAGGCCCCGTTTACACTAGTGCGTTTTAGTTTAGTTTAAAACGGTGTATTAGAATGAAAACGATCCGCGTCCACACTAGCGTTTTACACACCAAAACGCTGAAAACGCACCTCATTATTGCCCATCACCTTAAGACACCCCTCCAACCTCTGCCCAATCCCAATTCTACCCCCTTAGTCCTTCTTCTGACTCCTACCCCTCATTTTGCGCATTTAGGCCAAGGTGTAGGGGTGTCCCAATTCTCTTTAGCTTAAAGGCATAGGGCTAAGGGGAAGGGCCAGATGGCCTTTGATTTTTCAAGACCACACTAGAAACCAAGGGGTACAAAAATTTGCGAAATATACCTGCAACTTATTCAGCATATGTTTTACGCAGCGGATGCCCTTTCAGCTGCAACCCATCTTTGGTAAACTGTCCCGATCCTTTTGTGACACTATGTCAATTAATAGTTATTTAGAAAAACTAAAAAAAGCTTAAGTTTTAAGAAACTTTTCCTGGTTTAGGTTAAAAATATAATAATAAATCTCATATTTCCACTTTCTTTATTCTTCCAGGTTTGTGTTGGACAAACTTACAAACCCTAAGTAGCACTTCTGTCTGGATGACAGTCAGAGACCACCCATCTTATAAAAATGCAAATTGTGAATTCAATGTTGAGATAAGGCACAGAATCTCACAATTTAAAAACAAACCCTCAAACACTGAGACAAGAGAGCATGCGAAAAGATTAAGGGAAAATAAACAGCCTAACAACCTCTTGCATTGCATTTTAATGAGATTTCCACTTTGTATAGAGTACTGACTGCCTCATTTTTATCAGTTTCTTACCGATATGGCAAAAATGTTAACTACAAATGCAGTTCCTAATGAAATATAAGTATCACTTATCAAAATAGCTTAGCTACTGTATGTCTAAACATGCACTGCCTGAAATGATTGAAGAATTGAATGAAGACTTTTAGGAAAATGGTTCAAAGTCTGAAAATACTGTTAAATGGTAGCTTAGCGTTCATATAAAGTTACTACCAAGAGAACCACAGGTGCAAATGGAGGCAAAATCTGAAGTTGAAAGGCTATTATCTGTTCCTGATTTGTACTCGACAGTACAAGGCATGGCTAATGGTCTTGCCCCAGGAATTGATGGGATCCCTATGGACTTTTATAAATCATTTTGAAGTGCAATACTGGCAAACCTCCTGGCAATACCCATTGAAAGCTTTGCTAAAGGGCAGCTACACTGAACTGCAGGGTGGCTGTTTTTACATTATTGCCAAATGGGGTTCTAAGAAAAGCTGCAAACCTGTCGCCGTGCCATGTGTTTATTCTAAAGCCCTCTTGAAAGCTAAAAAGATGATGAGGAACAAATTTTAAGCATGTCTATGGCCATTTTGGCACCAAGAATAGGTGCAAACAGAAATATAATGTAGTATGAAAGGCTACCAATGCTGTTTGATTCAGTGTAAAATCTATACTTAATGAGTGAAATGTTAATTTAATGTGGTGAAACATGGCAGCTTCCTTCAGACCACAACAAAAAGATGAGTTAAAGGTAAAGATAGTAGGTAGTAATAGAATAATAATGTAAATAATGGATAATAATAATGGAAATTTTCATCAATGCATCAAGTAAATTGGATGGAAAATAACTAAAGGGTTACTGATAAATGAATACAAGATTTGGGGAGCAGTGTTGGCAAATTTATGCACTGTTTTTTTTCCCTTTAAAATGAACTTGAAGCAATATTGATGGAAGACAGATTGGAAAACCAGCGATGGCTTTTACCTTGTTTTTCTTCTAAGAAGCACTTATTATAAACAGCTTGGTTGGTTCAGCCCTGTGGTGCATTTTACAGGAAACGTACTGTACAACAGAGACTGTCCATTTCTTAGTAGAGTAATATATGTCGGAAACCACTGTAGAAATTAGTTAGGGCAGCATTTAAATGACTTTACACTTTAATGGATAATACTTGGAGTCAGAAAGGCCGACAGTTGGAACTGTTATTTAAAGTTGAAGATGAAATTATTAGCTTTCCTTTGAATTTCTTTTTTTATTTTTCAAATATTTTGCAAGTGCTGTTTAATGAAAAGAATGTTTTCAACATGCTTTAGTTTTAACACATTTAACTATTTTAATTACTAATTTCTGATAACCTTTTTTTTTTGATGGTTGTACATAATATTTTACTAGTTATTTTGTAATATACTAGTATTCATCTTAAATTGCAATTAAATGGGCACCTATGATGAAAATCAACTTTTGTAAGCAGTTTGGACAGAACTGTGTGTAGTGTGTCCACTGTCAAATTGGAGTGATATAAACACAACTACTCTTTTTTTTTTTTTTTCAATTTCCAGACGTTTAAATAGGCCCACCGCAATGTGACATAGGAGTGTGGTTTTCCCCACCTACCAAATTAATTGACAAATGCCATATTTCTTTAATAACATGTATGCACATGAACATTTTTTTTTCAAATAAACTGATTAAAATATTTGTTACAACTCTGTGATTTTTTAAAGTTGAAAGTTTAAAACGTTTTTTTAAAACAGAGCATGTTTGCAATAGTAAAATCGCTATGTAATTCTTAACCACTACAATCATCCCGACTGCATGGTGTCAGTAAATGCTAATATGTGTGTGTGCTGCAAACGGCACTTGTGTGTGACTCATTATTTCAGAAAGGCTTGAATAAACTCCACCACAATTACATGAAATAAACTTACTTGGTATTTTTGACTAGCGAGCTGTATTTCAGCTTCATCCATGTCAGTATCTGTCACTGACTGCTGTTTATCTGACATAAAGCAGGGAAAGCAGACACATTTGGGAAGATGATGAGCGGAGAGAAGCAGCTTATTTGCATTTAAAGCCACAGGCTACAAAAACATCTACAATGTATTCAGACACCAAAATGATCAATTTCTAGGGGCTAAAATAAATTATCTGATTAATATTTTAAGATGAAACTTTACAGACACATTTTAGAGACACCAAAGGCGTATCTTGCATCCTGTAAAAGGGGTGAAATAGCTATAAGGCAAGTCAATGGACAACAGTGTTTTGTTCTGTAGCTGCTCAAAACATATATACTTTCTTAAAATTGTTAATAATATTGACCTTAAAAACTAATAATTTTAAAAATAATAATAACAAACTAAACTATTGCTTCTTCAAGCAAGTCAGAATACCATTGCTGAAGTATTCTTTCCACAACCAAGATGAACTTTTAAGACCAGGGGTGTCCAAACTTGGTCCTGGAGGGCCAGTGTCCAGCATGGTTTAGTTCCAACCCTAATCAGGCACACCTGGACTTGTTAATCAAGCTCTTACTAGGCTTACTAGAAACACCCTGGCATTGTATTAAAGCAAGTTGGAGCTAAACTATGCAGGACAATGGCCCTTCAGAACCGAGTTTGAACACCTCTTATCTACACCTAGGGTGCTCAAACCCTGTTCCTGAAGATCTACCTTCCTGCAGATTTGAGTTGCAACCCATATCAAACACACCTGCTTGTAATCATAAGTGCTGTTCAGGTCCTAATTAATTGGTTTTGGCAGGTTTGATCATGGTTGAAGCTAAGCAGGAAGGTAGATCTCCAGGATCAGGGTTGAGCCTCCCTGATCTAAACTTTCATCTGAGTCTGCATTGAACCCTTGCACAAAACCTGAAAAATGAGTGTTGCACATTTTAACTAAACAAAGTTTATAAAAAAGAATAAGCTTGTAGGCCCTTAAAATAAGGTGTGATGATTTTTTTAGATGGTTAAAATGACTTACTTTGGGTTTCATTAATTCATTTTGCATTTCTTCAGCCCATTCCAATAAAAAGCTTCATTGTGCATATTGGTTTGCTTCATTTAGTCATTTGTTTGTTTGTCACTTTAGTTAAATGAAATGTTTGTGTACATTTCTCATGAGTGTCGTGTCTGCAATAATTTCTTGTATCAAAGTGCCATAAACAATTGCAATCAAGCTACATTCTCCAAGCCTGCTCAACACTGTTCTTGGAGATTTACCTTCCTTCAGATTTCAGTTGCAACCCATATCAAACACACCTGCCTGTAATTATCAAGTGCTGTTCAGGTCCTAATTAATGGTTGTTGCTTGATCGGACATGGTTGTGGCTGGAAGTTAATAAGAATTATTTGTATTATTTATCACATTTCCGATTTATTGTGTTTTATTAACGTCTACCCTAACCCCCTAAACACAACCATTGCCACGAATCCGATCTAGACTTTACCCTAATTAATTGGTCCATATGTGTTTGATCGGGGTTGGAGCTGAACTCTGTAAGAAGGTAGATCTCCAGAAACAGGGTTGAGCATCACTGCTCTAAGCTAAGCAACAGATTTACAATTATCATTTTTATGTGGCCACTAAAAATAACATTCAGAGAAATAATACAAGCCACATAGAATATATATTTTACATAAAAAAACTACAATAATGCTTTAAACTAAAGTTAAGTTGCATTACATTTAAGCACACTACTAATAATACTATGAATCAGTTCAGTGTCCTCAAAAGTAAGTCATGATGATACAACATACTCTGCATCATCATGTCCTGAGATAAACTCTGGCTTATTTTCTTTCAGGGATTTTTAAGTATATGGATTGTAATTTTTCAACCACATCAACAAAGTTCTTATGTAAATACTTAAAGTATTCAGTATAGTGATATAAACAGAGTAAGCTGCAGTATTAGAAGTTCAGTTAAGGTTGTGAAATAAGAAACACACACACACACACACACACACACACACACACACACACACACACACACACACACACACACACACACACACACACACACACACACACAAACACACACACACTTCTCTCAGTATGTGAGAGTTAATGCAAAAGACTGGTGACCTTAACACTGGGTTATATAAAATCTAGTACAGCTTTTCCAAAAAAGCAGCTATTTTTTCCATTAGTTTCTTTATCTATATGCTGAAAGGGGGTTGTGTATACATTTTTAATGCTTTGCACTTATTGTTTTCCTGTGCCTGTCTTTCAGTTGATCAGCCATGCACGCGGTTGCAGTGTGCTCAAGAGATGCTGTCGCCATGACGACATAATCAAACTATCTGCTGATTGAATCAGCGTCTCTCCCTGATGATTTGATCCGCGTGTCAGCAGAACAACTGACTGCTGGCTTCAGGAACACTGCCATCTTTGGGTCGAAGACAACACCACATCCATCTGAAAACAGTCTGTAAATATATTAAAAAGAAAACCAAATAATCTATTTCATGAATTCATATTTCTGTGCTCAAATAAATGTACAATTATTTGATTCAGAGTTTATAAAATAGATGTTTGAAAACCTTTTTGTGATGAACTGCAGGCTGGTTGTGACTGAATAGGCCACTATGTTAAAAATAAAGGTTTCAAAGGGTGGGGTTTTGCAATAGTGACAAATATGGGAAGAAAAAAAGAATAATACAGAGTTCCCTCACTTTTTTTTTTTCTTTTTTTCTTAACAGCGTGCACTGTGTTCTTCTTCCTGATTGGCTATAGACTAATGTCAATCAATCTTCATTGTGTGTGTTGTACAGTACAGAATGGATTCAGCTTGCTGAATTAACATAAATCTTCAATCACTAGCAGTGTAAGTTTCAACAAAGATGCAAAAACGGGGTTGTAACTGTCTGCAGTAAAACCATCACAAAGGGGGTCACTCACTGGATGTTCCGCACAGTGCCATGCATTTTAGAATTGTAAACATAAAGTTATATTAAGGTAAACACATCGAGCAAGTCAGCAGTTGTCTGCGGTGCCCAAACAACTCAGAACACTGTTGATATTTCTGGTGTCCACAGAGTGCCATCTAAATAATTTCATTTTAAATAACATGCAAATTGTGGGTTACTTTTAGAATGTAACACTCGACCACTGTAAGTATACCCATTGGATCAAACATTTAATATAAAAAATAATATCTACTGAAACATATACCCTAAGCATCATTCACGCAGTTAAATTAAATAAATACATTTATTAGATGGCAGTTGTGTTGTTTTACCTTACATTTCTTGCAATAATAAACTTAGACATGAGGTATATATATATATATATATAGTATATAGTATGAGTTTATTTATTTATGAGTTACATATATGAGATTAATTATTTATAATTAACCATGGATTCAAAATAGTATTTTTTTTATTATTTATATATATATATATATATATATATATATATATATATATATATATATATATATATATATATATATATATATATATATATATATATATATATAATATGAGTTTATTTATTTATGAGTTACATATATGAGTTTAATTATTTATGATTAACCATGGATTCAAAATAGTATTTTATTATTTGATATATATATATATATATATATATATATATATATATATATATATATATATATATATATATATATATATATATATAATATGTATATGCTAAAATAAATGTAAAAAATAAATGCTGTGTTCCACTCAATTCCTTCATGTTGTCCCAACAAATAAATTAAGTTCAACATAGGATCATTCTGAAAACTTAGCCCTGTATATATTTCTGGAGATCATGAATTATGTAGCTATAAGAGCATTTGGCTTAATTTTTGTCTTTAAAACGAATGCTATGGGGTGGTATGATGTTGTTCCTTTTCCTTTTGGCTTTCCTGCTGTAACCAGTTTGTCCAGTAGCTCGTTATGTGCGTCGGCAGATTTGAGATGCAGAGAGGAGTTGACCACGATGGTGGCGTTCTTGTTCCATTAAGAACGGTTCCAGAAAGCAGGTAAGACAAAAAGAGAAGTCAAAAAATGAAAAAAATAAATAAGTAAATAACTTGAGAATGTGGTAGAATCTGCAAACGTGGTAAATATCAGATGAGGGCTTTTCTTTTTCTGGATTGCTTTTGAAAGCTGTCGGTTGGGGTTAGCAAAGTGGGTGACCAGGTGAATCTGTGCTTTTGAAAACACTCTTGGCTAGGTTTATAGAAGGAAGAGGGTGAGTCAGTCATTCAGTCAGTTGACAGTGGCCTCTGATGAACAGCAGTTGCGAATGGCACTCGCAAGAGAAATTTGAAATCTCAAGACTTGTGTTGATTCAGCTCATTTTTAAAAAGAAGTTTGTACAAGCAGCCAAAAATAATATTAGTGCTTTTCTAGTATTTTGTGTGTACTGACTTAAGGGCAGGACTGTCACTTACATGAGATCCACCAATAGCAAACAGCAGTGATCCAACCATCCAATCAACTTGTGGTGGACCAAATCCCGCCCCTCCCAACATATCTTCTTTGTTCTAGTTTTACTCAGCCATACTTTCTTTATATCACAATTAAAAGCAATCACATGGTTTTCATTCAGGCTGAGGATGAAAATCCATCCTGTGTATCAATGAAATATCTCTACCGACAATAAGACTACAAGTGGATTAGGCTTGGTTTGAATGTGTGTGTGAATTTCTGCATGTTTTTATGCGAGGGTGTATGTGAGCACATGTAAATGTGTGGTTGAATATAATAGTGAGTACTGGAGCAGATGGAGCAGCAGCAGGTGGTGTGCTGTGCTGGGACCTCCACAGCCTTCATGAGCTCTGCTGTGATACCGCCTGACAGCGCCGGGAATTCATCTGTCTTACAACAACTTTCGATCCATTAGCAAACTTCCAAAAACAGACATAAACGAACAATCACCCGTCACTAAAAAACAGAGGCTCGAGACCTCCACAACCACAGCAAGACAAACAGTCCTGACCGCTCTTCTAGATTAGCTTCCCTCTCTTTGGATTACTGTGCAGATGTTTGGGCGTCCGTCAGGGTAAGCACATTATGCAGGGGGGAATTAGATTGATGAATAGAATTTTCTCATTCAAATTAGTGCAGACAAACAGGCGCGAGGTGTGTGTCTGCACTGATAAGGCAGGGGATTTGAGCCAGCCTCACCTGAGCTCACAGACAGGAAACATGGCTAATCTTTCTATTAGCTCATCTCAATGCCGCAGCCAAAAGGTTTGTTTGGTCTATTATGGTCTGTCCACATCTGACTGACTGTAAACACATGGGCTGTCTTGCTTTTGGTCCAGCATACAGTCTGAATTTTTAGGAAAAGCATGATAAAAATGGGTCCCAGTCTGGCTTTGCCAGTACTGGTTTAGTGCTTTAACTGGTGGACTATCAGAAATGATGTCATATATACAGTGGTCAACAAGAGAAGTGGATCAAAAAAGGCAAGAAATGGGGCTGTTCAATAGTTTTAGGACAACTTTGATTAAAATCTGATCCACTTCAAATGTTGACTGCTGTATATTGTAATATATGTCAAATGTATTTTGGATGAAATTGAAAGTTCTTAAAGTGAAAGAATAAGCCATGATACAATAAATAAATGATATACAACAAAACTATAAAACTTATATTATGGTTTAAACTGTTTTCCAAAATTAAACGTTTATACAGAACAAATTATTGTGTGTATTGCCACAGTTTTACCAATTATGTTTAATTAGCTGGACATGCATAAGGTCATGTAAGACTTAAATGGCATTGTTTTACCAGGTAAAGGTAATATAATGTTCAGGGAAATCTCAATCAAACTATGTATGTGCAGTTTCATTTACTTATAAATTATTATTATTATTATTATTAGTATTAGTATTTTAAAATCTTGAGTTTTATTGTACACTTGAGACAAGCAGATTTGGTCCTATACTACCTGGGGCCTTGAGTAACAATTTGTGACAGGGGCCTTGTCAGTGTCTTAATAAAAATCTCCAAATCCCTTGATACAATATGTTAATTTAGAAGAATTTCACACTCAACAAAGAACAGTAGATGCAGCTACTTAAATGAAATAAGTTAAAGTAGATAAAGTAATGAAATACAACATTTAGTCTATTAGAATATAATAGCCTATGCACAGATGTTCAATCATGCGATCCCATCTTATATTTACTCGTATCTATATTACTTAAGCATACACTGATTCTTGTTAAATTTAGTTTTAGTTTTGTTTAGGGAAGAGGGCTAAGCGAGTATCTCGTTTTTTTGATTCTCTCTTCTGTTGTATGTTAACTTTAAATGTGTGAATATTTTGCCCACCAGTGCCGATATACAGCCATATCGCACTGCTACGAGTGTGATGTTGCGTTTATACAACAGTTTGACGGCATAATTGTGTATATAAAAACAAAATCAAACATGGAGAGTCTCAAAAACCCTTTTGTATGAGGAACTACTTTCTTTCGGATTCAAATCATAAGCTGACAGTTAAACAGTTGAGTGTGCATCTTTTAAACTTTAGATCCGTAGTGTCAACACAAAGGGTAAAGAGGCTGTAGGAGTTCTGATATTGCAGAATATCGCACGGCTATCAGCCAATCAGATTAGGGAACCAGACAGAACTATTGTATAAATATATATATATATATATATATATATATATATATATATATATATATATATATATATATATATATATATATATATATATCTACTGATAAATATGTGATTACTTTCCCAATTGTTGTTATCCATTTAACACATGATTAAGTGTGTTTAAATTAAAGGGTTCCTCAAAGCATTCTAGTTGAATCATATGAAGCTCCAACAACAATTTTGTGGACCAGAAAGAAGTAAAGAAGGCAAAATTACTTTATTTGCCAATTGTTTTCTCTTCCTTGTTACGTATGGCCACGAGAGTCATCGGTGGAAAAGAAAAATGGGTCACACTTTATTTTGATGGTCAGTTTGTTGAATTTAAGTAACATTGCATTTACATGCCATCTAATTCTCATTAGATTATACTTAGACTGTTAGGTTGGGGTTAGGGTTAGTGTAAGTTGACAAGTACTTGCAAAGTTTCTTAGTCAGTTAAATGTCTGTTTAAGGAGCAGTATCAAAAGACATTAAGCAGACAGTCTATTAATACTCAAATGGACCATCAAAATAAAGTGTTACCGAAAAATGTCATATTGCTGTAAGTTAATCCAAATCCTGACATCCTAACCCTTTAAAGCACATCTAGTCAACTAATTTTATATATGTGAAATGGCCCAATTATATGCCTACAGCTGAAGTCCACATTTGACTCCTTATCATATAGTGTGTACAGGAGCCATGTGAGGAACATCATTGTGAATCATGTCTAATAGTCATATGTAGCATTACATGATTTGACTGACTTAGAGGTTATAAAAGGACAACAAAGCAAAGGAATGAAATGCGGTCCATTTAATAAACACGTCAAAATGTTTCTGAAAAACATAAAGAAAATACATTCCGCAGGGCTCTCTGTTGGTTCAGGGTCTCTATGCAACTTGTGTACTGTGCGTATAGGGAGGATGGACTCTGGAGACAAGACATATTTACTGGATAAGAAAAGCAAAATAAGATATTCATTCCTTTGGCATTTTTGTTATTATTAAGCATAATAAATCTCATTATTTTATTTTTATTTATGCATACAAAACTGCCAGTGGGGTAAAAACAAGATCTCAAAACAAGTCTTATATAATATATTATGCAATGTGGCCCTTTTAAGTGAATTTAACTTAACAAAATAACCATATAAATATGAAAAATAAATGAATGATATAGGAAGATGCAGACTAGAAGCAATTCAAATTCTCTGTCAATGCGGTTAGATAATTATGTTTTGGAAAACATTCTTGGAAAAGAAAACAAAATAAATATTATAACACAAATTTAGTCTTATTATCTGAAAACTACCTGGTTAGCACTGTCGCCTTACTGCAAGAAGGCCGCTGGTTTGAGTCCCGGCTGGACCAGTTGGCATTTCTGTGGGGGGTTTGCATGTTCTCCCCATGTTAGTGTGGGTTTTTTCCAGGTGCTCCGGTTTCCCCCACAGTCCAAAGACATGCGCTACAAGTAAATCGGGTAAACAAAATTGGCCGTAGCTATAAGTGTGTGTGTGTGTGTGTATGAGAATGCAAGAGTGAATGGGTGTTTTCCAATGCTGGGAAAATAGTTTGATGCTTTTAAGTTTACTAAAGAAGATGCGCCTTCTCATTTATGGCTCTCAAACTCTGAAAAAAAATGGGCTTGATGTTATTAAGCTAAATTTGTAGGTAAGATAAATAATTGTAAGCTTTCTAATTATGTAAGAAAAATATAAACAATATTGTTGTATGTATCACATCTATTAAATCTAATGACAATGCATCACATAATGGTATAATGCATGAATGTGCTCCATGCAGGTGTGTGGGCTTAACAACCACCTATGGACATACTCCTTCTGTCTTAACCCTCTCAAGGCAGGCGTTGCAGATTTGCAACAGTTAAAAATTAACTACCTTATTACTCCAGATACATATTTTTTTAGTTTTTACTCAGAAGTACCACTGCAGGACTTGGTTGTCCCTTAGCAACAAACAGTTTCCCCACTTGCACACCAGATGACACAAAAGACAAAAACTGTTTTTGGAGTACCACATGACAAAGTGACTAGGAAACATGAACTACTCAATGAAGATTTAAGATATTGGATTTGGATCCATATTGTTTTTGTTGTTGTTCTGCCACTGAAAGGCTATTAGTTACATTGTTGGAAAAGTTGTATATAAAAAGTTATTGTTCATATCATCGTCGTCAGTGTCTAATTACCACACTGGGCCAATGTTGCAAATCTGCAACATCCCAGAACGCCTTGCATGTGAAGGTCTCTCTAAAAAAAATTCAGGATTCTATTGTACTACCCCATATGATAATTTTCCCCAAATATTAGATTTTTCCTGTTGCTAAAACTTAATTTGAGCCTGGGAGAGTTGATGCATATAAGTTTAATAAGTGTAAATGAGCTGTTTTATGGGCAAAATGAAAACAAGTTATTACAGCTAAAAGTCTTAAACATAGACTTACACATAATTATGCCTCTGGATGTAATTAGGCTAAATTTGCAGGTAAAGTAAATAATTGTAAGCTTTCTAACTATGTAAAACTACATGTTCTAACTATGGAAATAGATACACAATAGTATTGTATTCTAAAAATGAGATTAACTTTTTTGGCTAGAAATAGACTGTTGACTAGATGACTTTTTGCAGTGTTTGAAGATAGTTTGATGCTTTAAAGTCAACTAAAGGAGGTTGAGCCTTCTTGTTTATGGCTCCTAAACTCTGGAATAGCCTTCCTGGTTATGTCAGAGGCTCAGACACACTCTCTCAGTTCAAAACTAGATTAAAGACCTATTTTTGTTAGTAAAGCGTACACACAATGCATCACATAATGGTATGATGCATGAGTGTGCTCTATGCAGGTGTGTGGGCTTGACAAACAACCTGTAGGACATACTCCTCCTGTCTTAATGTATAAGTGTAATACATGTAAATGGGCTGTTTTATGGCCAAAATAACAAGTTATAACAGCTAAAATAATGTAGTAAGCCTACACTTATACATAATTATGTCTCTAGATGTAATTAAGTTAAATTTGCAGGTAAAGTAAATAATTGTAAGCTTTCTAACTGTAACAATCACCAGCAAGATGGGACTATAGATCGCTGGTTAACTACACACATTCAGAGGAGAAAAAAGCGGATCCAAATGCAGCATTTAAACATTTAATGGGAACGTAATTATAAAAAAAAAAAGATAAACAATGTTATCGTATTCCTAAAACTTATATTCCTAAAAAAAATCTTTTTTTAAAATTTTTACATTTACATTTTTTGTTTTTGCCTAAAAATAAGATTTTTAATAAGATAAGAAGTTTTTGCAGTGTTTTAAGATCGTTTGATGTTTTAAAGTCTACTTAAGGAGGTCGAGCCTTCTCTTTTATGGCTACTAAACTCTGGAATAGCCTTCCTTGACAGTGTCCGAGGTACAGACACACTCTCTCTGTTCAAAACTAGATTGAAAACCTATTCTTTTAGTAAAGCATACACACAATGCATCACTCAATGGTATGATGCAGGAATGTGCTTCATGCAGGTGAGTGGGTTTGACAAACCACCTATAGGGCACACTTCTAATTATGTAAGAAAAAAGATAAACAATAGTATTGTATTCTTAAAACAAGATCAACATGGCTATAACTCAGATTTTTGATTAGATAATGAGTTTGTGCAGTGTTTGAAAATTGTTTGATGCTTTTAAGTGTGCTAAAGGAGGTTGAGCCTTCTCATTTATGGCTCCTAAACTCTAGAATAGCCTTTCTGATAATGTCCGGGGCTCAAACACACTCTTTCAGTTCAAAACTACATTAAAGACTTATTTAGTAAAGCATACACTGTGCATCATGTATTGGTATATGTATATTTGATTGTATCTTTAACTTAATTTGGTTGCAATGTAATAATGTGCACCTTTTGTAAAGCTATACATACAAGCTTGCATTGAATTGAATTTAGTTTGAATGAATGAGGGTATCAGCATGTACAATTCATTCTTAACAAATTCCCCCTTTATGGGTGAATTTCTCAGAGACAGTGTGAGTATCACATCAGCTCAGCTCCTGATGAATTATGGAGAAATCAGAACTCAGTCTGGCTGCATGACTGACCACTGTATGACACGATCCATCTCACTCTTATTTAACACTCTGCTTTATTTAATAAACTGGATTGCTGGACTGTGTCCGTCACTAATGAGCTCCTGTAATCCATGTAGGCACACAGAGACTGAATCTTCACAGAATGTGATATCTCATGACCCCACATGGAGATGTGTACAATGGACAGTATTAAGTTAAATGACAAACCCATTAAATTGAACAGGTCTTGGGGGAGTAACTCGTGAAGTGAGGTGAAGCTTGAGATTGCTGTAGGCCTTTATCGATATATTCCTTACAAAATATGGCAGCCTCTTTGAGTGTTTTTGTCTTATTTTCCAGTCAATATATGCAATACTTTAAAAAAGCATTATTTTGTATATATATATATATATATATATATATATATATATATATATATATATATATATATATATATATATATATATATATATAACAAATTAATTAGATATTTATATTTAAGTCTTGTTTTAAATGGATGTATTTATATAATACTGGAAAATCAGACAATACCACATTTGGTTAAGAATGTAGATTAATATCCTTTGTTTAAATATTGCTTTTGCTGTAACAATGTACAGGCATTTGATCTTGATTGCAGCTATTATTCTACCATTGTATGCCTTTGAATGCTAAACTGTATTCAATGGGAATTGCCCAGTGAATGTATTGTTCTGTGTATGTGACTAATTCAGTGACGTCATTTCAAAAATCATTAAAACTAAAGTGAGTTTAACACGTGCTTTTCACATAAATTATATAATATTATTTTTCAACACAGATTCCAATTCCATTTAGCAAAACTTCATAATTTGGCCATGGTCGGTCCCAAGCCCAGATGAGAAAGGAGGAGGGTTGCGTGTTAGGCTAACAACCCCACCCCGTAAAAAGAACCTTGTTACGATACTAAAACTAATCTTTGAAATCTGGACCTTATCAACAACGATACAAACTTAGAAAAGGACATGGAATACCAATAGCAACATGGAAAAAAGAGCATACAAGCTAATATAGAAGGAAAAAGAGACATCCTGGTAGAGGCCACAGAAGAGGTGGTTAGATCACGTAGAAGATGATCTACGTTCCCTAACAATGCATGCTTGAAGAAAGCAGGCTTTGGATTGGGAAGGCTAGAGAGGAGTGGTGGAAAAGGCTAGTCATAGCGCCTCCATAAGAAGAAGAAAACTTAATAAACATATTAACTCATTTAGTTTGGCCAGTACGCTATCTTGTATCATTAGAGTGCCAGATTATGAATTAATAAAGACATACACTCTGAAAAATAACTCAAGAGATCTGTTACTATTACATAGTTTAATACATTGTTGCAACTTAAAAATTGTGAACTGTTAATTAGATTAAAACTGTTTAAGTTGTCAGAGTAATTTTATTAATTTTTTTTAATTCTATTTTTCCCCTTTTTAAAGATTTCTTATTAATATTATGGTTCTTCTGAGTGTGCCGGATGCACTGATTAACTAGTTTCACTATTAACAGCGATTTAAGTCATCACGGTTAATAAATTGTAAAGGCTTCTCCACACCGTGTTTCTGCACGGAACAAAACTATTTCGAATAGAGGGACGCACACGCAAGGCAACACGTTCACCCTCTACAGCCGCACCTAGTTGAGATGACAGGGAGCTTCTGTGACCGTGGTAAATGCAAACGGCTGAAGTTTAAGGTAGACGAAATGAAAAGTACACGTTTGCAAACCCAACTAAAGTTACAAACAATGGTTCCGATGAGAGCGATCGTGTGGTGAGTGTTGATCCGCCAGCTGAGCTCAATTGAGTGTTTTTGGAGAGAGTGCTGAAAGACTCGGTGGATCAGCTGTTTTTAACGGCCCGAATCTATGTACGTTGCATTCACTGCGTGTTCAGTGCAAATGGCCGCTAAATGTTAAATCTTTGGTGCTCATTCGCAGGAAGACAATGAAGGCTCTTGTGTTGAGCCCAATGAGCCTTACATCCAAAAATAGAACAAGGGTGTTCCTTTGGTGACATCGCTTTGACTCACATGTTAAAACTGGCGGACGTGAAGCAACAAACTGAGGATGTGGTAAGGGGGGGGGGGTGGTCTGTTGCAAACGCCGCCCTCTCTATTCTGCTGCCCTAGACGCGGATATAAGTAAGGGCACGGATGATGAGGGAAGTGCCGCGGACGCTGCCCTCTCTTTTCTGCCACCCTAGGTGGCCGCCTAGGTCGCCTCTATATGCGCCGGCCCTGCTCCGTGGCGTTGCGGTCGGTTTTCAAACCGCTCCAATTGGTCCACTGTTTTTATGTTGTTACCTAAAAAAAAACTGGGTTGGTTTATATCACCTCAATATGACGGTCCACACACTAACTACACACATGTCTGTCCAAACAGCTTGAAAAGTACATTTTTTACCATAGGTGCCCTTTAAGTTCACAACAGGAAAATATTGATTATGACATCAACCAAAAATATGTGGCTAATTTAAAGGTAAATATGTCTGTCAATTAGTTTGAAACTATTTAACTCGTAGCAACCCAAAGAAATTGGGTTGGTAACTCAATTTTTCCACACAAATGGAGCTCTGGATTTCAAAGATCCTCCCCCACTGAACAAGCAAGAAGCAAGTCCAGACAAGTTTTAGGCAGACTGTTTAGCACAAAGGACATTTTAAGGTGAGATATCAGAGTTTTATTTAATTTACAAATCAATTTTCTCCATAGAAAATAGGCTGCATGGTGACACATTTGGTAGCACCTTCGCCTCACAGCAAGAAATTTGGTGGTTCGAGCCTCAGCTGGGTCAGTTGGCATTTCTTTATGGAGTTTGCATGTTCTCCCTGTGTTTGCGTGCTCCGGTTTCCCCCACGTTCCAAAAACATGTGGTATAGGTAAATTGGGTAAGCAAAATTGTCTGTAGTGTATGAGTGTGTTTGGATGTTTGAAGTGAAGTGTATGGATGTTATGAAGTTTGAAGTGACATAAAACATGTTGATCCATTTAGGCAAAAGAGACCAACTGCAAGGTTTGGATGTTTGTATTAATTTTGTATCTTCTAAACGTCATTACAATAAATAAATGATAAATGTCTTCTATTTCTCACTTGACGTAAAATCCCATAAACACATATATAATCAGAACATACTGTAGTACACAAAAAACATGCTAGCACTGCTAATAGTCTTTTTAAAAAAATGGTCAAGGGTTGTAGCATTTAAATGAACCTCTGTGAGATTTCAATTAAATTGCCAGAAGTTCTTGTCGAGTTATTCAGAGAGAGCGATGAGAGTGGCATGATCTCTCGCCATGTACATTATTTTTACTTTATCATGAAAGATAACACAAAATGAAGCTAATTAGAGAACTGATGAGGGCAGAGAAAAAGGCCTTGCCCCGGGAGAGGGAAATCTCTTTCTCTCTCTCTCTAATTCACAGATAGATGCCACGTTCCACCCCTTTCAAATTAAAAACCTTCAAAAACTTAATAGCTATGCCTTGAGCAGTCAAGCAGTCAGAGAGATAGCCGAGTGCATTAGGGCAGGCTAATTATTTTACTGTCACACTGGCCTTGTATTACTAATGAGAGAGAGAGAGAGAGAGGGGGGGTCACAATCCAGCTCCACGTGGAACAGTTAATGTGACCCAGACATGATGTTAAGTAAGGATCAGAATTACATTTTATTTTCATTTTTTATGTGGCATGCATGTTTATGTGTGAGCAACAATATGAAAGACGGTTGCTGTGTCTGAAATTCCATACTTACTATATAGTGGTATAGTTATACAAACTATAAAGTGGTATGTTTGAATTTATAAAACAGTATGTGAGAAGAATCCGGATGGCATACTACTTTCGGCAAGATTCTGAAGTGCACATCAAATAGACGGTACGCTATCTCATGATGCACCATGAGAGAACTGATGATGACAAGACGATGGATGTAGTACGTCCAAGTTCCATTTATACTACTGGCAGTCATACTGTACTTTTCTAACGACCAGTTGTATGTTTAAATTCAAACACAGTTCCTACTGAGTAGTAGGTGATTTCAGATGCAGCCAGAGAGTCATTTTATTATAATCATTTATTTCATTTATTTTCATTTTTTTCATTTATTATTTAATTTCTTTCATTTTTTTTTCGGCTTAGTCGCTTTGTTAATCTGGGATCTCCACAGCGGAATGAGCCGCCAATTTATTCAGCACATGTTCTACGCAGAGAATGCCCTTCCAGCAGCAACCCATCACTGGGAAACATTCATCCCCACTCATACACTACAGTTTGGACTGTGGGGGAAACCGGAGCACCCGGAGGAAACCCATGCGAACGCGGGGAGAATATGCAAACTCTGACTATTTAATTTAATAATGTATAATGCATATGTTTGTTTTATTTTTAAAAAATGTAGAACGTTTTTGGTCATGGTTTTGTTTAGGAGTATGGTTTGGGTTAGAGAATAATCTCCACAAAGATGGGCATGACACATAGTCCCCTAACATTTTGCAACTGCTACTTTTATTTTTTTATTTAATTATGATAAAAACAGTTTTCTAAATAAAAAAAATAAAAAAAATAGCAAGGGCCAAAAATGTTGATATTGATAACACACAAAGAAAATAATTATGATAATAATAATAACAGCAATAATTATAATAATAAAAATATAATAATAATAATAATAATTATTATTATTATTATTATTATTATTATTATTATTGATAATAATAATGATAATACACTAAAACATGCTTATGAATACCCTTGCCTGTTTGTTCACCTATTGCAACTGTTATTTTTATTTATTTATTTATTTAAATATGATCAAAACAAGATAATAAAATAAAAAAGCAAGGAGCAAAGAAATCAGATACAGATAACACACACACACACACACACACAAACAAAATGAAAAAAAAAAAAACATCAACAAAAAGATAATAAAAATAATTATAATGGGTCATGCGGTGGTGCGGCGGGTAGCACGTTCATCTCACAACAAAAAGGTCACTGGTTTGAGCCTCGGCTGGATCAGTTTGCATTTCTGTGTGGAGTTTGCATGTTCTCCCTGTGTTGTCCTGAGTTTCCTCCGAGTGCTCCGGTTTCCAACGACGTGGTATAGGTGAATTGGGTATGCTAAAATTGATCGTAGTGTATGTGTGTAAATGAGTGTGTAGCTGGAAGGGCGTAAAAACATGCTGGATAAGTTGGCAGTTCATTCCGCTGTGACAACCCCAGATTAATAAAGGGACTAAGCGGAAAAGAAAATGAATGAATGAATGAATGAATGAATGAATGAATGAATGAATGAATAATAATGATGATGATGATGATGATGATGATGATGATGATGATAATAATAATAATAATAATAATAATAATAATAATAATAACAACAACAACAATAAAATTACAGTAAATCATGCTTTTAAATTCCATTGCCTGTTGTAATGCTCTCTTTTGACAAATCTCCCACCAACTCTTACTTTACATGCATGTTGGGATTCTTCAGCAAAATCAATAAGAACTTAAAAGAACTTAATGAGTTGCATAATCAGAAAGTGAGCAGAGAAAGAAAGAGAGAGAGAATTGGACTGGATGACACTTGTGTTGTGGGAGTAAAGAACAAAGGGAGCAGAACACCTACCTTTACCACACTCACAACCACACTTGTGCAACTGCTTGAGGACTTCCCATAGACATAATGATATGTATACTGTACACACTGTATATTGTGTTCCTCTACACTGTAAAAAGATATAAAGTTGACCTTACTTAGAAATTTTAAGGCAATCAGTTTCCTCAAATTTTCTAAGTAGTGTATTAATTTTAAGTGAGCATAACTTGAAACAGTTTGTATTTACAACTTCTTAATAATGTATACTTCAGTACAGTTGATGCAAAAACCAACACCTACACTTCTCAAACATTTTATTGTCTAAATAGTATACAGTGTACCCAAACCGTACCCAAACCCTACTCTAAAACCCAACCCTCACAGAAAAAAAAAAAAACTTTTTCAAAATACTTTGAGCATTTGTGCCTCATTTCCTCATAGCATTTAAAAATTGTCTCCACAAGATCAAAATTCACTTCTAGCAAGGACATTTGGTTCCAACAACATAAAGAATACAAGGTACACACACACAGATGGCAAACAGTTCTTGATTGATTCTGTCACCTTGCTTTGTTTTTCTGTAGGACATGTGCATTACAAAACCCTACAGCCTGAATATTGTGGTCTAGACAGTGTGCAGATGTCATGGAGAAAAGAGGAAGAGTGTGTGTTTTATTTGACACATTGGACAGGAAATGAAGATAACTATATGACAAATTTACACCTGCTCTATTCTCAATTTTTTTCTCAGTTTTTTCTTATTTTAGTTCTCAAAACCTCTGCTGGTGATATGAAAACAGTAAATATATGGTTAATACTACATAATGAACATGCTTAATTTAAATCAATTATTAGGGACATATTCCCTATCTAGAATGCAAGCTAATATGGCTCAAAATAACACATTAGCATATAGTAGTAACATATTTTTTAGGTGAACAATTAATCAAGAATAAATTAATTTTCAAGTTAATCCATTAAAAAAAGGCCATCTTTAGTAAAAGTCTGACTATTTACTTACATGTTTGGAGAGGCGGTTCTTCCTTCCTTCCAATCCAGGCTCATTCTAAAAACATACCTCTATATACATTTCTGGAGACCATCAAATACATCGCAGGAGCTACATTTTTTTTTGCAGTTTTTGTTTCTGCGAATCCACAAGAGGCTGCTGTGCATGATTTTTGAGATCTTAAATTTCTCTTGCGAGTGCCATTCGCGCCTGCTCTTCTCTTGTAAATCCAACAAAGGCCGCTGTTGACTGACTGACTTACTGACCGATCAACTGACACACCCTCCCCCTTCCCTAAACCTAACCAATAGTGTTTTCAAAAGCACAGACTGACCCGCCCACCCACTTCCCTGAACCCAACCAACAAATAATTTAAAAAAAACAATTCAGAAAAAAGAAAAGCCCTCGCCTGATTTTTACCACTTTTACCACATAATTACCCTGTTATTTATTAATTCATTTATTTTATTTTTTTTTTGGTTCTGTTTTTGTCCTACCCACTTTCTGGAACCGTTCTTCACCAGAATTGAACCTCGTCATCGTGGTCATCTCCTCTCTGCGTCTCAAGTCCACCACACAGACATGGTTAGCTTACTGGACAAACATAGCATTCATTTAAAAAATTTAATGCAGCCATACATACTTCTGGCTACATTATTAACAATCTCCAAAAAAGTATATTGGGCTTCGTTTTCAGAATGAGCCTATGTTGTTGATTTCAGTTAGATGGCTTCAGCTACAATATTTTTAGCCACACCCCTCTTACTGTTAGTTTGCTAAAAGGGAATGATGTCCAAAAAGAATTCCCCGCCCCTACTTAATATTCTGTTTCAGTTAGAAGAACATTAACAGGCTGAAATGCAAATCTCAGAAATATATGGTTCGAGTAGACTTTAAAGGGGTGATCCACTACGATATTATATTTTAAACTTCAGTTGATGTGTAATGTAGCTGTGTGAACATAAACAGCATCTCTGAATGTAAAATATTCAAAGTTTAATGCAAAGGGAGACCTTGATTTGTACAGAGTTAGCTTAGCAACGCCTACAATTAACGAATTTTGGGGACTACAAAAAATACTTCCGCCCCCTGTGAGATCACAAAAGTTCGTTATTGCGCATCCCACACTGCGCAGGTAAAGGCCGTGGCCAGAGGCGCTGTAACGTTACTGCAGAGAGAGAAATGCCATCCTGCTGTTTCCACAGAGCTGTTCTGTTTCTGTTGTTGGGCTTCCAAATGACACGACCCAAACACAGAAGTGCTTACAGTTCAATATTAATTATGTTCCAGAGAACTATAAAATACATAGCAAGCATGATTTGACAAAACACAGCTTCCAGAATCTCTCCCAGTTCAGTGCTGGATTCAGTTAAAATCTCCTCAAAGATGGAGCAAGGAGACGCTGTGAACTCTGAGTCATGACCTGTAAGTGTTTTTATTTGTTAAAATTGATCATGACATGTACAGTGTCTAACTTTAACGGTGTGTTGTAGCAAAGATGTAAACAACGGGAAATTATGGTAACCGCTAACGACTTAGCTAACGTTACAAATCCATATTTATCAAACGGCTGTAAACGCACACACACACATACACATACACGCACTCTTGGCCAGCACCTGCGTCTCTCTGTGTGAGACGGCAGAATTTCTCTCTATAGGCAGCTATGCTATGCGTTTTACAACTCGGACAATAAAGTCGCAAAAGATATGTGAACGATTCATGTTACTTACACAGGCATATTCCGCATATGCATGAAAGACGTCCTGTAACGCATTGATTTAAAAAAAATACAGCAATGATTTCCCAACTGGAGTGTAACATCAAAAACAAATCAATCCAGGCTCACAAAGGTCTCATCTCACATCTTGTGCTTTATTCTGTCACCATAGAAAATAACTTAATCCGAGCATGAGAGAAAAAGAACAATAAAAATCTCTCCCGCGCACATGCGCTTCTCGTGTTACAAATACTTCATCGTATACACGCATAAACACACTAAAAGGCACAGAAACAGTTAAAGGAGCCGCATCCCATTTTCACTCGTTACAGACACGTGTTGACTGACTGACTGACTGTTTACACAAAACGCGCGTGCTTGTCAGGGCGTGACGTGAAGCCGATCGGCGTATCACAGCATATTATGATGATGACCAATCAGAGTCACTTGAGGGTGGGCCTTTTAGAGGAACTAGGAAATATGACAGTCGTTTTCATGTTAGCTGAGTAGCTGTGTATAATCAAAGTGAGATTTATGAAAAAATAACACGATTTCCTTCAAGTTAAACATGAGCACACATTGCTTTGCATCTTATTAACACAACCAAGCCTTAAAAATAACATTCTGGACCACCCCTTTAAATATGTGAGGTCATCAGTTTAAATCTTGTTCAAGTGACAATGTTTTAACTTAAAATAGTATATGATTTACATGCATATCTTTCATTTTTAACGGTTTTAACCTGGCTTTATTGTGTGCTTTCAATGTAACGGAGAGAAAATGACCAGACAGCTAAATGTATTTTTAGTGTTTCTCATTGCAAAAAATCTACAAAAAAATGAATAAATACAGATACTTTTGCTGCCACTTGCATGATTTATTGAATGGATATGTCACAAGTGTTATATTTTATTGAGATACTAATATATGTTTTTCATGCACAAATCTGAATCATATTGGATATTCACTACTCCAATGGTGTCAGTAGTGAATACATTAAAGGAAGAAGCTCAGTCAAGCACATAATTTATTTCATGAATGGCCTGATAATATAATGTGTAAAATGCATTTATGGAAACTGTAAACACCAATCTGTATGCTGAAATAACCATGACTTTAAATAACAGTCAGTACGATGCAAACATGTTGTGTTTTGGCAGGCTGTCAATTCCATTTCTCTCAGAAAAAAATGCACTTTATTTAAAATTAAACTGCATCTGTTATATTTTGATGTATTCAGAGAGGCGTTCAAAATCTTTTTCACCATGCAAAATGTAGTTAATAAAACTGGATTCAGTTGTATATTCGCTGTACAGTATATAGAAATGTATAGCAAAGCCTCGTTTGTGTATTAATGTTTAGATATTGAGTGCATTTTGTGCAAAATTGTGACAGTAGCTTGTCCAATATATCATTATGCAGTATTTGCATGCTAATTGGTGTTTGACATGCAGGATCACAGCATGAAATTGACAACAACATAATTAACTTACACATATGAAAGGTCATTATTAGCAATATGTATTCACATACTATGTTCGTTATTTGAAAGTTTTGGCATAAAATATTATTACCAGTAATTGCAAATTATTAATCGCCATATAAAAAAAATTTATACAAAAATCAAACAAGCTTCACTATAATACATATTGACTGATATATCTATATACAGTGCTGTGAAAAGGTTGTATGTTTTGTCACATTTTAATCTTTCAGATCATTCATATTTAATTTGTCAAAAATGAAGTAAAACAAGTAAACACATTTTTTAATAATATCATTAAGGGAAAACAAAATACAAAACTACATAGCCCTGTGTGAAAAACTATTAGCCCCTAAACCCAATAACTGCTTGGGCAACCCTTAGCATCAATAACTGCAATAAAGCATTTTCGATATCTTAAAATGAGGCTATTACAGCCCTGTGGATCATTTTTTTGCGCCCCAGGTCTTTCCAGAATTGTTGTAATTCAGCCACATTGGATGGTTTTCAAGCACAAACCATTTTTTTTAAGATCATGCCACAGCTTCTCAATTGGATTCAGGTCAGGACTTTGATTAGTCCACTCTGAAGTATTCATTTTGTTTTTCTTGTTTCGAATAGGACTTGTTTGGTGTGCTTTGTATCATAGTCCAGCTGCAGAAACCAAGTTAATATCAGCTTGAGGTCACCAAGAGATAGCCGAACATTCTCCTTCGGAATATTTTGGCTAACAGTTGAATTCATGCTTCCATTTATCACAGCAAGTCTTCCAGGTTCTGAAGCAACAAAATAGCCTTAGACTATTGCACTACCTCCAACACATTTTACTGTTGCTATGATGTTCTTTTTCTGTAATGTGGGGTTACTTTTACGCTACACATAATGGGACACTTCAAACTTTTGTTTTATCAGTCCACAGTTTTTTTTTTTTTTTTTTTTTTTAAGAATCTTTGGGATCATCAAGATTTTTTCTGACAAAACAGAAATAAGCATTTTCATTCTTTTGGCTCAGCAGTGGTTGTCCTCTTGGAACTGCCATACAAATCATTTTTACCCAGTCTCTATGTTATGATGGAGTCTAATCTGAGGTCTGCAATGCTTTGGATGTTCTTGTGGGGTCTTTTGTGACCTCTTGGATGAGTTGTTGCTGTGCTCTTGGGGTAATCTTGGTCAGCCGGCCCCTCCTGGGAAGGTTCTCCACAGTTCCATGTTTTTGCCATTTGTAGATAATGGCCCTCACTGTGGTTTGCTGCAGTCCCAAAGCTTTAGAAAAGGCTTTATAGCTTCTTCCAGACTGGTAGATCTGAACTATTTTCTTTGTCATTTGTTTTTGAATTTATTTAGATCTCGGCATGGTGTCTAGCTTTTGTGAATCCTTTGGTCTAGTTCATTTAGGCCCCGTTTACACTAATGCGTTTTCGTTTTAAAACGCATAAGTTTTGCTACGGTTACACCATCCGTCCACACTCAGCCGGAGTTCTCGAGCACCGAAAATGGAGCGTTTTGGAAACGCTGGAGAGGCCGTTTTTATCTAAAACGCTGCTGCTTCATCTTAGTGTGGATGGGAAAAGACGGAGACATCTGAAAACAGAGGCGGGGCTGCCGTCGTTTACCTATCTGATGGGGCTTTTCCTCATCGGGAGATGCTTGATGAGCAGTCCGATTAGTAGAGCTCTCATCTGGGTAGAAATGCTGCAGCGCTTGCCCGAGAGTGTGTGTGTGTGGTCACGTGATGTGCGTTTTCAGTATTTTGGTGTGGATGGAGAGCAGTTCAGAAACGCTGGGTAAAACGCAAGCGTGGACGCGGATCATTTTCATTCTAAAACGCCGTTTTAAAACTAAAACGCACTAGTGTAAATGGGGCCTTAGTCAGGAAGGTCCTATCTCAGGGTGCTTTTACATCTGTAGTTCAGTTCATTTGGTCCGAACCAAGGGCAATAGATGATTCATTATTGCTTTTTTTGCTGTCTTCGGGTTGTTTTCACACCACACTGCTGGCTTTGGCCGAACTAGTTAACATGAACCAAAATGCACTCATCTGACAAAATCCACATCTCTCATTGGCCAGATGTTGTTGAACATAGTTAATAAACTGCTTATTGATTGGTCAGAATTCATGTGCGGGAAAATGCCAATGAACTCCCGCAAGTAAACAAACCGGCAGACACAAAATGTCACTTTTTAATATAGAGGGATGTCTGCGCTGACTGATTGTATCCCTATTTTAGACAAACTATTAATTTCGAGATTGAAGCGTGGTCGTGGCTGGAAAATAATGTTTTAATGCATCGCACGTCACTTAACAGGTGTGAATTAATTTAGCTAAACTGCGACATGGTCATCTTGCAGAAATATTACCAACCATCCATCAGGTAATGTTTTTCCCCCTCTCTCTCTCTTGGTTAAGCGCTGTCAACAAATATTTTTCCTTCATATCTCAAAATGCACAGCGCATCGGCCTACGACAGCTGGATAAGTTTATAAGGCGCAGTACTTTTTGGGTCTGTTTAAGTTCAGATCATATTCTCACCACAAACGAACCACTCCAGGGTTCGTTTAAAAGCATACCGAGACCACCTCTTTAAGCAGGTCTCGGTATGCTATTTGGTCTGCCTTTGGTGCGTACTCGAGTACGATTGTTGCATTCACACCTGTCCAAACGAACCGCACCAAGTGGGAAAAAAAACGCCAGTGTGATTCAACCAAACTAAATAAGGCAGGTGTGAAAACACTCTAAGTGATTTATTGATTGTGAATAGGTGAGGCAGTAATCAGGTCTAAGCTTTGTGAATTCAAATGAATTTAGTATGTGATGATACTTTGTAATGTTTTCTCTGGTGACTATCAACCTGAAGATCCTCTAATTCTATGCAAGTGTATATAGTAACATTTAAGATCCTGTCGCAAATGTTATAAGCAAATCACTTAACGTTATACATTTTTGACTTATTAGCTCCAGTCGAACGTGTTGATCAATAATTAGAGATTCACTATAAAAGAGATACGTTTTCGGGTATCATTTAACTCAATGAGTCTTTCTTTGTCTAAAACACTGTCTGTTGGCAGTCCAGTCACACTTTTGGAATCAGCTTTGTGAATCCAAATGAATTTAGTATGTGTGACAATACCCATTGTTTTCTCTGGTGACTATCAACCTGAAGACTGAGACTCGCCCCAAATCACGCCTCATATGTCTCAGTTTTATCAATTAAGTGCTTCACTGAAATACATAATAAGATTTACAGCAGAGTTTTCATTTGCATTCACCTTAACATTTTCCTTATCTTTGCAACCATGACATGTGTGACAGAGTTCATTATATATTTTACTCCGTGTGAAAGCTTGGATTCATTGTTCTCAAGAGGCTGTTTAAAAAATGTCTCTGTTAAAACAATATATTGCGCTGACCTTTTCCAAAACAGAACATTCAGCATTAACTTATAAGATATTTCATATAGGTCAGAATGGTAACAGTTTTTAAAAGTCATCTAAATATTTCAAAGCCAAGCTTGTGATTCCGTGTGTGTAATGTTTGTGTGTAAATGTGGCATTTTTCAGCACATACACACACAAATATAAACAGTGCAGTTCAGGCCAATGATTCTTGTAAATTAGGACAACAAAAAAAGAGAATGCCAAACCTCCTTAGGGAACATTTGCACACATAAACAAACCGGTTTCATAGATTTCCATTGCTCCAGAGACATTAATTTCAGACTGTCATCAAACACAATTAGATAATTGCATTAGCAGCTCACCAGATCGAATCAATCATGCTCAGAGACTGAGAGAGAAAAATAAAGAGACAACAACTGTCTTTCCAAACTCTATCGAGCTGCCTCGTTGTCTATACTCCACATAGGCACTGTTACCTTGTGAGGCGCCATGCAAACCAAAATGGACCCTCATTAGTGAGTGATTTGAAACACTAGCCAGTATCTCCATTAGAGCTCACTTACCAAACAGCGCTGCTTACAGAGACTCCACACTCGACACTCACTGTTGATTCCAATAGAGTGTTTTGCATGTTGCTAAACTAACCACACCTAATTAGCGCAAACACAGAGTGCACAAATTGCTGATCAGTTCCAAAATATTGTTCTGCTTTAAAAAATATCTTGTTCAAAATGAAAAACATAAACACCAAAAAACACTTCTGTCACATAAAAAGCAATCCAGTAACCTTCTGTATTAAAACAATGGTATATTTTTGTTCAACCCCCCAAATAAGTAATTCTTAAATTCTTCTATTTGATTGACCAATGTTACTGCATAGGAACGTAAAGTCTGCTTGCATGGCACGTAAGGGTTATTTCACCAAATCGGATAAGTTCCTGGATCTATGTTGATGCTGGAACAATATCCCTTTCAACCAATAAGATGTAGGGGATATGTATACCGTTTATGTTAAGTTTAAGCCTCTGTACTTCTTCATCATCGTTTTCCAACTATTAATCTCCTTCGATTTTGGGAGTAATTAACATTTAGGGTTAGGTTTAGGGGAATAGATTATATTTTCAAACAGGAATGATGTTTCAGGATCAACATACCAGTAATTTTATATGGTCACTACTGTAAACATCAGCAGTGATTCAAATTACTTTTATTTGCTTTTGGTGGAATCCAAAACATCCTATTTTCTTTGGGTAATGTATATGCAGATGTGTCTACCCGAGTGACTTCATGTAATTTAAAAGAACAGTTTAAAGAGCCCCTATTGTGCATTATAAAAGGTACTATTTTGGTTTTAGGGGTCTCCAACAGCACACTGATATGCATGCAAGGTCAAAAAACACTTGCATTGTATTATAATATGCATTTTTACCTAAGTATCCCAACGACTTTAATATGGGGGGGCGGGGGTGCAGTAAATAGCACAATCGCCTCATAACAAGAAGGTTGCTGGTTCGAGCCTCAGCGGGGTCAGTTGGCATTTCTGTGTGGAGTTTGCATGTTCTCCCTGTGTTCTCGCAGGTTTCCTCCGGGAGCGCCGGTTACTTTCACCTATACACATTTCACCCACACCAAGTCCAAATATGTGGTATAGGTGAATTGGGTAAGGTAAATTAGCAGTAGTGTATGTGTGTTACTGAGCGTGTACTGTATGGGTGTTTCCCATTGATGGGTTGAGGCTAAATGGGCATCCGCCACGTAAAACATGTGCTGGATAAGTTGGTGGATAATTCTGCTGTAGCGACCTCATATTAATAAAGGGACTAAGCCGAAAATTAATGAATGAATGACTCCATTATGATTTGTTCAGCAAATCGTATCTGATGCTAATCTGCGCTGATTGGCCTGATGACCCAGTCTGTTGAGTTTAGTCGACTGGGTTTAGTGCGTGCGAGACAGAGAGAATTGCCCACCAGGGTTATGAAGTAGCACAGAGTATTTGAGACCCCAACATGCATTAAATAAATGCAGTTAAACAAAAGCATATTACTCTACTCTTAAACCTAACTCCAAGCAATAACAATGACACACATTCAGTATTATCCACACAGTGGAAAAAGTTGAACACATAAGTGATTACAAGCCACACCTTTCAATTATAAGTTACAACACACCAGTAAAAACATATTTTGCAAACTACAAAAAACAACACAACAATTTTAATTACACTTACATGTTATGATGTGGAGAAAGAAGAAACTGGTCTATATGAACTGTAACAGTTACTTACAAAATCCCTTTCAAAGTCTGACAAAGTTGTCAAAGCTGTGAACCCACACTGGTCTCACGGTTCGGTTCGGTTACGATTATCATGCCATCGATATGGTTCAAATCGATGTCCCCGTCATTAAGAACTGTCACAGTTCGAGAAGGATGAGGGAGCGAGGACTCAAATGCAAAACACAGGATTTATTTTTAATTAAAATAAAACAAAAAGAACAACAAAAACCACCCCAAGGGGGAAAAACATAACTATCAAACAAACAGACAAGCAAACTTGGCTGAGCTGGGCTGGGCTGGCAAGACACGGCAGGAACACAGGGGGAGTTTAGACAAAGAACTGGCACAGGATAGAAGATATGAGGGGATTATAAAGCAGAAGTAAATTGACACAAACAGGTGAACATGAGAAACTAATAATGAGTTTACAAGGAGGGTGGGACTAGACAATAGACGGGAGAGCGCATGACACAGAGAGACAACACAAGCCATGCAATCACATAAAACAAGACTAGAACACGCAGCCAATGAGAACTCATCAACTGCATGTTCATGACAACACAAGCAACACTGAAGCACACAACAAAAGCAAGTGACCACAATGTAAACACCGAGCCACATGCTTTGACGAGAGACGCAAGACACGAGCACACGATAGATAAACACCTTACCGTGTGCTCACACATAAGCAACGCGCATGCTTCATCTTCATGCAACGCCAACCAACACTGAAACCAACTAGACGGAGGCGCCGAGAATGAAGCAGCGAGATGCTGACAGAACAAACACAAACACTAATACAAGAGCGCGCATGTCGGAGGCACGCAGAGCCTGCGCGGCCGCATTAAGCGGGAGCACGCACGCTCTGCGCACACCCACAAAGGCGCGCGCACACACGGTGACACACAATGACAGAAACAATTGCTCGACCCAAGAAAACTTGAGCCGAGCACAACAAGACAGGACTAGACATGACTAGTGTCCGGACTCAGTCACCAAAACAAAAATTTACGTGACCAGAGTGGCAGAACCCTGACAAGAACACTATAAAGACCCACCTCATTCATCCATTCTTCGACTAGTATTGTTTGCCGGTATTGTATTAAGTCGGATGGTTATCCTCACTAGGCTCCTTCGTCTTCTCCTCTTCTTCCATGGATGTCCCTTGTGTGCCTTCGAATCCTTCACACTGATCAAGGGAAGTGATTACTCTCATATGGTGTTTACTAGAATATCTGCCATTTACCTGATGAACTGTGTGTCTGTATACTCACCTGCTGTTGTTCAAAGGAATAAACTATACGTGAGATTGCTAACATCATGTTTACATAACAAGCTGTTGAAGATCGCTAACAGCTTTGTCACCACTCCCCTGCTTCCTCACTTTAAGTGACTTGTTTTAAATAAAACTGATAAAAGATAACCATTTTTGTCTACCAGCGTGACAACAGGATATCCTGGGTTTAAATCCCAGCAGTGCCTTATCCTTGGATAAGTAGAGTTCATGTTTAGGGCAGTACAATGGTTCAGTGTTTAGCACTGTCACCTCACAGAAGATTGCTGGTTTGAGAAGCGCTTAGCGCCTTTTTATTGAAAATCATTGCAACAATGGGAAGATCGTGCTTCTGTATTACTTTCAGTAACACCTAACCACGGTCTATAAGACAAGTAAAGTTCACCAATATTTTAAAGTCTAAATTAAAACAGATATGATTTCAAAGCATGTTGCTGTTCGGCTGTGTGACATACTTTTTTTATGTGTTTGTTATTGTATGTTTCTGTTTATTTGTTGGAAAGCACATTGATCAGTGGAAGTTGGTAAAAACTATGCTATTCACATAAAATCATTGACATTATTATTGTAACAAGTTACTAAATACTGTCACACTCAAATAAATGTTCTGATGGATCCAAGTGCGAGTGAACTAAAGTATTTATTAGACACAGTCAAAACAAATGCAAAGACTGTGTGCTGTGCTAGGGCTAGGAGAAACAGGGCAGGTATCAGGCAGGAAAACAGGTTCCAGTAGAAAACTCCTCTCGGTCCTGAGCACAGACAGATAGCACACATAAGCACACGTAACGAACTGACAAGGACACACAGAAAACGTCGCCCATATATAGGCACGAATATGAGCCTCAGCTGGCGAACTAATCAAGCTAGCTGAGTGCCGTCATAACACGTGACCAAAACAAATACACGTGGACAACAAAACAAACCCACATGATCAAACAGAAAATACCACTTACCTACTGGTCAGTCCTGTGAAATTGGTCCAACTTCAAATTGATAAGAAGTTCTTAAAAGAACATTTTTAGCAGAAGTCCGTCAGGCCAAAATACTGCATGTTGTCCACGACCCAACCTTTCAATTTCAGCTAAATCAAGGTCTCTTAAAAGGCAGAATAATTTAATTTTCTACTTTTTTGAAAAATTCAGCAGTTTAAGGGTCCTAAACTTCTCTATGATGGTTAAAAACAAGTCTAGGTGGGCAAGTCGAGGGTTCAGAAGAGAGCAAAGGTGTGTGAGTCTGGAAATGTCAGCCCCAGTGAGTCATAGAAGGAAACAGGAAATATGGATAATGTGAACAGAGGAGGAATGGAGAGACAAACAGAGAGGTAATGAGTATGTCAGTGATGAGGTCGAGCTGGAATCGATACAGAACATTTCATATTCTCCCCGTTTGGAGTGTGCCGTGTGTGTGCAGGTGGACGTCCCCTCTTGACCTTAAAGTAATGCTATTCCGTCCCACTAAATGTCATCTTACTGATGGGGGTCAGTTGGGTATTACAAGCAAAAGGACAGAGTGTGTGTGTTTGTGTGTGTGTGTGTGTGTGTCTGTCTCTTTGCGGAGTGAACGATCCATTATGGTTGATTATTCAGAATGTATCTGCTGGCAAACAGGAAGTTGGAGTCTGCCCATAACCCAGCGGCATTACACTCCTCTACACAGCTCAATCAAATACAGTCCCTAGGTAACAAAGACAACTGGTGTTTGTGTGTGTGCTGGGTGCCAGCATTTTTATTGTATTCTTTTTCATTTGCCGCCAACAGTCGTGAAAGGTAAACTGGGAATTCATAGCACTTTATTGACCGCTTCAAACTTACAGGAATAACAGCAATGTCCATTCATCAGAGCATCATTAGATTCACTAGACAGATTGGTTCCAAAATCTAACATGACATGAATAAAAAATGGCGGCCAGTTATTGGAGCCAGTTATTGGAAATCAATTGCTTCTCTCTCTCTGGAGAAGAGCATTATGGGTAATGCATTAATGTATTATGACTGTCTTATAGAGGCAATGACGTCGTTCACACAGTCATTTAAGTTGCCAAATGGGATTTCTCAACAACACAGACGTCACAGTTGGAGCTGAATGGTGTGTCCTATCTTGCGTCTCTTTGAAATGCCAGTTAATTGAAATGCCAGAACTGTCGTATTTTTTTTATTTTTAAATTAGTGTAAGCGAGAAAAAAGTATACAACAGACCGATTAATCATTGTTTATGTCTGTTATGCATTAAATAAGAGTTTTTTTGAGCTGCCCTATCAGGTTAAATAAGTTTAGGAGAACAGGAATAGACATGTTTGTTGCATATGAAATTTGCTTTTAGATTTTGTTGTGGCTTTGTTCATTAAATTATGTTTAAAAAAATAGCATACAATGTCATAAAAACCTGTTGTAATGTAACTAGATTACTCACTGTCAGGATTCTGCCACTTGGGTCTTGTTAATTTGTGTCGTTTGTGGCAGAGTTCGGACATGGATCATGTCTTGTCAGTTTTTTGTGTCTCTTGTTGTTGTGTCTCCTATTGTTGCTGCGTTCTTGTCTTTGTAGCGAGCATACGTGGAGGAGGCTCGGTCACGCGTGCTCTCTCGTCCTTGTGTTTGTTGTTTTGTTTACTGCATGGTGTTTCGTTAAAAGCACTCGATTCTATTTGGTTTCAGTTTCTAGTCCTTACAGAGCACATGGTTAGTGTTGAGTCTTTGTGTCATGTACTCTCCTGTCTATTGTCTAGTACCACCCTCCTTGTTATCCAATTATTTGTTTATTCTGTTCACCTGTTTGTTTGTTTATGTGTTCTCCTTATTGCTCCCTTTGTCTGCTGCACTGTGCCAGTTCATTGTTGTTAATCTAGTATCTTGTCGTGTCTCGTCCTGTCCAGCCCTGCTCTTCCCTGCCAGCCCAGCCCAGTCAGGTCTTGTTTTGTTTAATATTTTCACCCCTCAGGGTTGTTTTTCTTTTCTTTTTGTATTATTTTTATAATTAATAAAAACCTGTTTTTTGAGTTCGTGTCCTTTCCCTAACCCAATTTTTTCTGTGTAAAAAAAAATTATAATAATAATAAAATGGAGTTGTGCGAATGTAGCTAGCAGATTTATCAATTGTTTGATTCAGTCTCTTAACAGATTTAACTCGAGTGGCTCGTTCTCGAATGGGGCATTAATTCTGGTCTATCAAAAAAACAAAAAAGCAAAAAAAAATTCTATAATATTTATATATATATATATATATATATATATATATATATATATATATATATATATATATATATAAATTCTATATTTATTAACTCGTATTGCAATAAAATAATATAATGAGAGAATCATAACCCAGCACACGAAATGTGCCATTTGTCATGAGAAATAAATTGAAAGGACCCACTTTTAAAACTACTTACATATACATTTATTCAACTTCCCATTTACTTATGTTAGGTCAATATAATGCCATTAATAATAATTAATCAATCAACCAAAAAAACAAACAACCAAACTCAATCAATAAAAAACAAACAAGGGTACTCAAACTTGGTCCTGGAGGGCCACTGTCCTGCAACCCTTATAACCACATCTGAACCAGCAATTTAAGCTCTTATTAGGTATACAATAAAGCTTTAGGTAGGATTCTTGAAGCTAAACTTTACAGAACAGTGGCCCTACAGATTTTGGGCACCCACTGGGATGGATAGATGGAAGGACGGACGGACAGACAGACCAAATAGGTCAACCAACATCATGAAAATGAGATTAAAAAAGCATGTTTCTACCAGGTGGAAATGAGCTTGAGTCTCAGTTGATGACCACCTGCAATCAGATCACCCAAGACAGATGTCAAAACCAGGTATAAATTGAACAATTGTGAAACACCATTCGGGAATGCAGTCACCAGCACAGACAGACAATTCAGTGCAGATAACTGTTGTTGCCACCCTAAACAATATGCACTCACAAACACAAAATAATTCATAAGCCTGTTTTCTTACAGTTTACAGAGAAAACCATAAGAGAATTCACATATTCTATAATATTTTGTAGAAGATCACATAGATCTCTTATTTGTGGTGTAGTTTTTTTCAGAGGTTTTTATTTTTGGGCTTCTGTTGGTTCTTCCTTGAGTGCCTTCAATTTATTCAAAGACTACAGCTTAATTTCCCATGGACATCGATTTCAAAACCCTGCCATGGAAAGACCTATCGATTTGCTGTGTTGCTTCATGGCTTCACCACTCTCCCCTGAGCCAGTCTCTCAACTTCAGTGTGTGGGAAAACCGCTGTGTGAGCGTGTGAGAGCTCTTCCAGTGTATAGATGCAAAATGCTAATTTCTCCTTCCGCAGAGAGGGAGGAATACTAATAGATTCAGAAATGCTGGAAAATTCATGTTAGTCAGGAGAGCACACATGATCGAGGTAACCAGTAAATTACCCTAAAGCAATCCCGGGAATTTTTATGCATTGCATTTTATAATTGGGAACTTTTTCTGGAGAGAAACTTTAAATGAAAAGTTTGACGTACAGTATGAAAAGTTTCTTGACATTCTAGTTGTGCTTAGCCTATATGATTTTTGTACTATGGAATAGTAAAGAAGCTTTAGTGTGAAATAATCCTTTTCACCCATACACTGGAAGAAAATATTGTACCGACTGCAAAATGTCATGCTCCAAAAATCATAAAAAAATTACTATAAAAGCAGACTCATAAAAACAAGGAGAGAGCAAGAGCCTCAGGAATGTAAGGGTCCTTCTAAGCCTTCTAAAGGAAACTGACCACTTGGAGATATCAGCACAAGCTGGCCACTAGGGTGCCTAAGGACTCTCAGTTCATAATGTGTAAGCTAACCACATGGGGCCTCAGGCTCCTCTGTTCATAGAATTAAAGCTGACTAGTAGGCCTTGTGGCCACCTATGTGCATTAGGATCAAGCTGACAATTAGGAATCCTGATCTATGTAGCACAAATAGAGCAAGCTTACCATTAGCCCCCCTCAGGCCACCCTGCGCATTCATTTTAAGTTTACCACTATCACTCTCTTTCTCCTTAGCCCATATATCTGTAGAGCAAGCTTACCACTTGTTCTCCCTGGTCCCTATGTGAATACAGTGCATGGTAACCACTCCGGACATTTGGCCCCTCTATAAGTACAGTCAAAGACTATAGAATACACAGGACATTTCATATATATAGTTTTGAATGGGGAAAAGTGTAACGGTCATTATGGCAAATGAAGCCCCACCTACTAGTACAGGAGGCAATCATCGATTGCTATAACCATAGGTCTCAAACTCAATTCCTGGAAGGCCGCAGCTCTGCACAGTTTTGCTCCAACCCTATCAAACACAGCTGATCTAAACCAAGGTGTTTAAAATATTCATGAACACCTCATCAGTTGGATCAGCTGTGTTTGATAGGGTTGGAGCAATATTGTGCAGAGCTGCGGCCCTCCGGGAATTGAGTTTGAGACCTATGCTATAGACTGACGTTTCTCCAGGAGAGATGCTCGGATCAGACATGTGCTTTTACATGCTTTTGTTGTGGTCAACAAACACACTGAAATCTCAGCAAATACTTGCTTCACAGACATAAGAAATGAATCCACATAAATCTTGAAATCTCTATTTGCAAATGAACCCACTACACTTGAAAACTTTTTTTTTTGGTTTTGTAATATGTATAAAATGAATGTGAGGTACAGTCCATCCTGCCAAAGGCACATCACATAACAGCAACTACACAAACACCCACAAAGCTTGTAAACAAAGAGTCTCTGTCATTTCTGAATAAGATTCGCCATCAAGGTTAAGGCCCAATCCAAATTCTATTTTTGTCCTGAAAAATTTACGTTTCGAGGGATATCTAGCTCTTGCCCTTGGCCGTACACATTCAAGATAAGACAATTGGGACACCCCTACTTCTTCATGTAAATGCGCAAAATGACCCTGCTGAAAAAACCATCTTAAACCAAGCTGGTTGGCTGGTTTTAGCTGGTCAACAAGACTGGTTTTAGATGGGTTTAGGCCACTTCCAGGCTGGTTTCCAGTTATTTTCAGCCAGGTCTTAGCTGGTTAGGCTGGAAAATGACCAGCTCAAACCAGCTTAAACAGCCTGTTTTTAGCTGAACATATCTGGTTTTGGCTGATTGAGCAGCTAAGACTAGGCAGGAAACCAGTCTGGAAGTGGCCAAAACCCCTCTAAAACCAGCCTGGTTGACCAGCTAAAACCAGCCAACCAGCCTAGGCTGGTTTAAGCTGTTTTTTTTCAGTAGGGGAGGGGTAAGGGAAAGGAGTTAAGAAGTAGAATTGGGATTGGACCCAAGTAGTGAATTACTTCAGAAGACCAGCACAATCTGTTGAAGCATTTTGCAGATAATAATAATGTGTAGAAGGCCATAAATGAGGTTGATGTTGTGATCTCATTCCTTTCGAGTGTGCATGCACATCAGCTTGGGTAACCTGATAAAATGTTGATTTTGTTAGATTTAAATGTTTAGAGATGAAACTTATTAGATAATTGCTGATTATTTTGTTGATGATTCCATGAATTTGATGACGCCAAGAGGCTGATCACTTTGGACCAATAGTGTACAAAAAAAGTTATTATCATGAGCTCAAGTTCATTATTTAAGAGAGTAAAGAGCAAAAGTAAAACCTCTCACAGTTTCCACACACTTTTAGACATCATAAACAACAATAGGACATGGCAGATTCTGTTCTTCTTGGCATGTAGCTGTTTGTCAGAAGCTCTGATCAACCGTGGCTTATTATTGTATTATTATATGTATTATCACAATGTAATGTCTTGGCTATATATTGAAAATTGTCACTACCTTTGTTTTCACTCTCCTGGCTTGTACCATGTGATAGTATTCAATTGTGCATCTAGCTCTAGCCTTTTGGTACCGTTCTGTTGTGCTTGCACCCTTTGAAAAGCATACCCAAAAAGGGATATGGAATGGTTCACTTTTTGGTATCTTTTGACAGTGGAACCGGACAAAAAAAAAAAAAAAAAAAGCATACCGAAGTGTACCATACCGAATTGTACCTCTCAGTGGAAATGGGCCAGAAGTGAGAACTAACCTTTTTAATGCCCTGTGCCCCTCTGTGCATAAATTTCAAGCTTGGGGCCTCATGGAAAATACAGCAGAATCAAACCACTAGGGTCCATTGGTACATTGATTGCAAGATTATCATTAGGGGGTTAGGTGGTGCATTTGCATGCTGTCAGTTTAAGAAAGCCCCCTGTCTGTGTCTGAGTATGTAATCATTATCTAATTACCCTGTACTAGCACTGACAAGCTCTCAGGTGACTCATCTGCCTGGTGGAAGGCGTCGGCAGGCAGACAGGCAGCTCAGGTCCCTGGGGATACATGCAACTTGGGTCAGGTATTTGTTTTGTGGGTGGTCAGTAATGGCACGGGGTCAATTTAAATTCAGAGACAGACTTGTCAGCTGAATTAGACAAGTAATCGCTTTATCAGATGTGTGATGTTCAGACATCTGACCTGCTTCTAGAAGAGCCCTATTAAAACCTCTTGTGATAACAAGCTCTTAGCTCTCGTTCTGTCTCTCCCGGCTGTCTCGCTGGGGTGGTACAGACTCTGACCTTTTTCTGCTGCTAATTACCCTCTCCAAACATAAAGCCCCCTGTGACAAGCTGAAGGAAACCAAAGCTACCTTTCACCAACAAGTACCATTAAACCCTCCAACTTCTTTGTACATCTTTAAAAGTCTTTCTTTCTTTCTTTCTTTCTTATACTATTACTATCATTTATTTAGTTTAGTTTAAATTGTAAGACGTTGCTTTTACATTAAAGTGAGTACAAATTTGGTCTTGGTGTATGGTAGAATATATGTAAGTCATTCTGCAGATTTCATTCAAGTTCACACACAGAAGTTGGTTAAAAGGCATTGTGATTCAGGTCACACTGTTGAAGTATATCAACGTATAATATTCTTGAACCCAATAAGAGTTCTGTATAAATGGAGCAACTATACTGTTTACTGAAGACCAGCATATGGTGGCCATGGTTAATGCTTTACTTTAAATTTATTAATATCATAATGCTGTTTGGTTTCTACAATGATTTTTATTTTTGACTTGCAACACTCTTTTAATCAGCATTCAGTATGTCAATACCCATTATTGAGTAATGGAGGCTAGCAGCTAGTAGTAGATTACTAATAATCACCCTTCCCCTGGGCTCAAGAGGTGCACTTGCATCTCACTGACCACAGCCATTATTATACGTAGTGCAACTACTTTCCATGACCTAAACCCCAGTTAAAATACCACCCAGAAATAAGAGCTGCATTGGTCCCATGACTCAGAGGGAAGTAAGGTTTAGAGGGGAAACAGGGTGTGACAAAGGCCAACTAGAAGGATTTACTGTATGTGAGTAAAAGCAAATTCACACCAAAATAACAATCAGGATAACAATAAAGACTTGTTCTAAAAAAACATTTTGAATTTAAAACAACAGCCTAGGTAAAACTACAGGTATAACTATAAATATGTAGAGAAACCGTATTGTTGGGTTAACTTCCAGAACTTATAAATGATAAAGTACTGGCAGCCAGTCTTTTGAAAGATTATTTAAAGACAATGACAAGAAGGCAAGAAGGTCACTGGTTCGAGACCTGGCTGAGCCAGGAGGCCTTTCTGTGTAGGGTTTGCATGTTCTTCCCATATTTGAGTGGGTTTCCGGTTTTACCCACAGTCCAAAAACATGCAGTATACAGTAGGTGAATTGGATAAACTAAATTGGGCATAGTGTACACTGCCTGACAAAAGACATGTTTCCTATCCAAGATTAAGGAACAACAAAAAATACTTTTAGTTGATTATTTGGTATCAGAGGTGGCTTACATGAAAGGCAAAGGCCTCTAGATTATGCTTATTTTACCAAAATAAAATATGATCATGCCTTGATTTTTGATTATTTAATAAAG